>NW_024582373.1:3870493-3871887 GCF_018398535.1 Haplochromis burtoni
CAGTAACGCAGCGTTCCTACGGGAAAGTAACGGTAATCTAATTACCGTTTTTGCAATAGTAATCCCTTACTTTACTCGTTACTTGAAAAAAGTAATCAGATTACAGCCCATCTCTGCTCATTATAGAAGACTGAATGGACTGAGCCTTAAGCTGGCAAAAGCAATATTGACTGCAGAGAAACATTATCCCATTTTAAAGACCTGCGAGGTCTGTGTATCTTGTAGCATAAGTCGTTTACTACTTTGCCAGACCTGGCCATGAAACAGGCCATGGAGGACTTAGCTTGAGTTCCTAACACATCACTTGTTTTTGCATTATATAGATGTGATGGAAAAAAGACAGTGAACAATGAACAATGGACTAGAAGTCCCTAGGTCCTGATAGGATATATCTGTCATATTTTGCTTCCAATGAATCAGTCTAACTTGGATATTCTTGTGGTCTCTCAAAGTTTGACTTTGGCTGCTTTTTTACTCATTTTCAGTACTGTCTTTGTGTGGCCATTTTTAGAGAAATGTTTTTGTACGTTACCCACTTAATACTGACATATGAATGATTCAAGGATAAAATAAAAAGACAGCATATTTTCACAAACATAATATTGTATTTTTATACCAGCAGTTTGGTTCTCAAGGAGCTATTAGCCAAAAACGTGGCATATATCAGCATGATGTGTAGTGTCCTTACATTTTTTTTGGGAGGGGAAACTGGACATGAGGAGGACAAAACAAGAACTGGCAGGCCTAAAAAAAACTATCTACAGTATCTGAATGCCATATACTTAAAAATAAAAAGAGTCCAGCAAAAACCTGACACAAGACCTGAGAGATGCAGCAAACCCTTCAGTTGATGCATCTGGTGTTTGCTAAAATCTCATCAGAAATGATTTCAGTGGAAGGATGGCTTTCAAGAAGCGAGTCTAAGGAAAGGCAGAAAATGTTGCGGCATGCCAAATCAGAGAAGAACTGGAATGAAAATCAGTGCAGTGGGTCTTCTGGAGTGATGGATCCAAATTTTTTTGGGTTTTTTTTGGTTCAAACCTTGGTCAGTATATACAGAGGAGGTCAAGAGAGGTCAACAATGAGTATCTACACCCATCTGTAAAAGACGTTGGAGGGTATGTCATTGTTTTGGCCTGCATTTAACCCAGTAGTGTTGAGGATCTTCACAAAATTGATTTAGTTCTCACCACAGAAAAGTATCATCAGATTTTGATGAACTATTCAACTATCTGTCTGGAAAGCATCTGATTTCCAGCAATTTCTTTTTTCAACATAGCAATTAGGGGTGCAACGATACTCGTATCGATATTGAACCGTTTGATACAGTGCTTTCGGTTCGGTACGCATATGTATCGAACAATACAAAATTTGTAATTTATTTTATCAACTTT
>NW_024582373.1:3878674-4012307 GCF_018398535.1 Haplochromis burtoni
TTAGAACCAAGTATTTGAGTTGATGATTGTAATTTTTATACAATGTTGTAATTTGTTTTTCAACAATTTTTTGATTAATGTTTTGTTTCCTTTACAATATTAAACTTTAATGTATAATATTGTAAAGGAAACAAAACATCAATCAAAAAATTACTCTCTTTTTTTATTCGGGCTACTTACATTTATTTTTGGGCTACCAAAAACTGAAGAGTCCCTGCCCGAAGGGCTACCAGGGATTTTGAAATTTTGAGAGCCCTGAGATATATTTATTTTTTTAATTACTTTTGTTTCAGCGACATTAAATTTAAAAACTGTACTTTTGAGTTAAAATATATATTTATAATTTTAATAAATGACAAATTAAAAAGGCATGAACATTTTTTTTGTATCGAAAAAATATTGAACCGTGACACCAAAGTATCGAACCGAACCGAACCGTGAATTTTGTGTATCGTTGCACCCCTAATAGCAATGTCCCCAAACACGTGGCCAATGTAGTAAAACTATACCAGATAATACAAAATACAGTGGAACACTATCAGTCATGGATTGGCCTCCCCAGAGCCTGGACATTAACATTAATGAATTATTCTGTCCATCCTGACAGAGAACAGAATAAAAGGCAGCTAGCATCCAAAGAAGTGCTTTAAATGTCCTTCAAGACATCTGGTGATTTATTCCTGAGAACTACTTACAGGAATTAAAGGAGAGTTCAGGCTGTGTTGTAGAATAAAACTGGTTATATGAAATACTGATTTTCAAGTTCGTTAGAATTATACAAAAGTCTTTTTGCCTTGTATATTGCATTTCTGTAAATGTGTGCATGTTTCAATATTCTTATTAATTGTTGGACCTGAATAGAGTGGCTCAAGATTCAAGAGCCGTACTGCATGCATGGTGAAAAGAAACACATAAACCAGAACAGGCTGTAAACGCACTGCTGTTAGATGTTATGTTCAGTCAGCTCATTTTAATGTTGTTCAGTTGTATGTATTTTTGTTTCTAAAGATGTCATTATGTTGCAATTTAATGTTATATATTTTAATTGACAGGGTGCATTTACATAGACATCAACCTAGATGCATTTTAATATGTCTCTGTTTCATGCATAAGTGCATCCCCTGTTGAGAAAAGGAGTGCAATTACAATGAGAAGCTAATTAGGGCCTGGTAATATACAATTTTTCTTTGAATTGTGTGAGCACCTCAGGTGGTATTAGCTTGATACCTAGTTATTCAGTCATTCCAAGTGTGGTGGATTTTTTCCTCTTTTTTTTTTTTTTTTTTTTGAGAGAGAGAAAGGTTATAACTAAAACAGGGGGAAAATACGTAATTGGCAGGAATCACCAGACTAAGAATTTAGATTTTATTACAAATGGGCTTTCATTTTGAAGAACTAAAACAAGCATCAGAATGTGCCTATTAAAATGCATTAGTGATCACTAGCCGTGTTTTATTGGCTGTTCTAAAGTCTTCATTTGCAGTTTTTCATTACGAAAAGATTAACAAGCAAGAGCCGAGCACAAAATCAATGTTTAAATGATTTAAAGTGAGGCTGTGGCCCCTTTAGTTATATTGTTTCTAAGCCCATGTGCAGTCTTGCTGCCAGCCCTTTCCATTATATTCTGACATAAGAAAGATTGTGGTCTAGCTTCAAGACACAGAGTTTATTATGTATGAACTGGAAGCTGAAACAAAGGAGAGAGCATCTCATATCAAACCACTTTGCTGTGCATTTGAGTAGAGACTACAATGACTTTTGAGCATTTCTGACTTATAAAAAAAGTTTCAGATTGTAAGACAGAGACAGAAATTAATTTTGGGTTGGTGATTATGACTTTTTTTTTTTTTTTTTGAGATGCAAACAGATAAAAGTTGAAATACTGAATGTGACAGAGTATGGTTTACCAAATGATTTCCTGCTAGAACAATGCTGAGTGGGAAAGTTGCCTCATGTTTTTTTTTTTTTTGGCGGGGGGTTGGCAGAAAGCAGCACTGCTCTAAATATAAAAGAGACCAGTCAGGTTTGAGAGGCTACAGGGCTCCACCCTTCTTTCTTTCCTACAAGAAAAATACAGCAGCAGTAGAAATCAATCATAATGTTCGGTACCAACCCCTTGAGACACTGCAAGAAAGAGAGCTGTCATAACTAGAGGGTTGGGAGTGTGGAAAAATAGTTTCTGGTGTCACAAAGCAAATTCTCTGTAATTGTCTGATGGCTGAGTCCGTCCATCTTTGTCTGATTTGACCCACAGCTACACCACCACGGCCATCCTCAACGTCACCGCCTAACTCATTATAGACTTTTAATATATCTTCCCGTCAAAGACGCTTTTCAATATGTTAAATAGAAACCCAGTGGGGCTGACTTCTCAAGGACAGTGAACACCGTGCCCTCTGGCTGCTGGCCAGGCCGCTCTGGCAGACTGCTTCTAAATTAACCGCTTCTCCATGCTGGCTCTGGAGGAAGGACTTATGCAGCTCGGAGTTAGTGCCCCGAGTGTTTAGCCGGCATATGCAACAGCCTGCAAAGTACAGGCTTAACAAATCAGACTAGATTGCTTCGTGGGCCTTCTAACTTCCACTTAGGGAACAAGGAGTATCAGGAGACGCAGTAGAGGGGACTGTGCATCTGTGGCCTGAGTACCCTCAAGCTGCAGTTGGTTAGTCCAGAATCTGCACTTAGGTAATTATCTGCTCTCCCCTGTTGTTGCAGAGTGGAGAATTGGTTTTTGAAATCTATGAATGGCTGTGGGGTGGATCCAAAATAGTTGTGTGGAGACTCGCACTTACATAGGACACCTCGACAAAAACAAAATGGAGTTCAAAATGTCATTAGTGAGAAGATTTTTACCATTGGCATTAACTGAAATTAGTGGAAGATATGCTAATTATCTACCATAGTACCACAGCATACAAGAAAATAACATCTAACTTCTATACAGATAATGCACAATGTTTGATTTGTTTACAACATTAATACAAAACACATTTTTTAACACGTAGTGTACCTCTGTTTCTTATACATTTTGATCTGATGTGTTCATACTGTTCTACAGACAACGCCTGGCACCTTGTGAAGCAGAGCTCACTCTTTCTGGCCATGAGAAAATTAAAAGTACTGCAAGCAATTACTGGTTGGGACACATGATCCAAAGAACGAACAATGTCTTCACAGGGGGGTTGCCACAACAGTTTGTTCCCAGTCAGGTACAACTTATAATTACTATACACCTATCCACACATGGGTCTGGGTCATGAGGGCAGCAGTCAAAACAGAGAAGTCCAGGCCACTCTCCATGGCCACTTCTTCCAGCACTTCAGGGGGAAACTGAGACCCAGTGAGAGATATAATTTCTCTAATGTCCTGGGTCTGCCCCAGGGTCTCTTCCTGTTGAGACCTGCCTGAAAAACTCCACTTAGCAGGTGCACAGGAGACATCCTAGTCTGATGCCTGAACCACCTCAACTAGCTTGTTATAATGTAGAAATGTAACTGCTATATTCTGAATCCCTTCTGAATGGCCAGGCCCTTTACCCTGTCTCTAAGGATAAGCCCAGACATATTAGGGAGGAAGCTCTCACTATCGTTTACTGGGACAGAATAGCCCACAACAATGAGTCAGATGAATTACACTCCCAGAGCTAAGGGATATGGTCATATACCATTTCTAAGTCTGCAAAGCACATTTAGAGTGGTTAGGAAAGCTCCTGTGCACCCTTAAGTGTTCTTGGGAAGGTCAAGAGCTGGTCTACTGTCTCACAACTTGGTCAAACCTGAGGTTTGACTAACAGGTGGACTCTCTTCTCATTACTCTTCCATAGACTTTAACAGGGAAGCTGAGGTGTGGGATCTCCCTGAAGTTGGAGCATACCCTCTGGTTCTTATTCTTGGAAAACGGGTACCAAAATCTCTAGTTTCCCAATCCAGATGCACTGTCCCTGACTTCCATGCAATGCTGCGGGGGCATGCCAACCAAAACAACTCTGACTTCTGCCTCAGTAATGGCCAAGCCGTTCCTAAGTCCCTGCTTCCTTCACAGACATGTCAGTGGAGTTAGGGAGATCCTCAATATATTCCTTCCACTGCCTAACTGGGTCAGTAGCATTCATTGCATATAATGTGAGCAGAGCTCTGCTTCTCCTTTCTGGGAGTCTGACAGTTTTTCAAAAGTCTTGTTCCATGACCATACCAAGGTCCTCAGTGAGGTGAGGCAAGGCTCCAGGGCCTGATCCCACATAACAATTTTTTTTTTGTTTGTTTGTTTGTTTTTTTTAACTTACTGCTTGTTAAAGATTCTGAGTAAAATTAATTCTCTGCATGTGATATATTTTTTAAGAAAGCAGAACCTTTCCACAACTACACTGGTTGTCTTGAAGTCATTGAAATTAATAAACTGAGGAGCTTCTACACATCGGATGCGATTGCTGGCAGCAACATAGCTCGATGCAGGTAAAGTCTCTGCATTTTTTGGTTTTTATTGCTAAAAACACTGTACTCACTTTTCCAAGGTGCATTACACTTTGTCCGAAGCCAGGGGGAAACTGACTAGTAATCATGACAAATAATACTTGAATTCTCTACTTCTTTCTGGGATTGCAGTCAAAAATATGTCTATTTGTTAAATGACTGCGCCTCTTATTTACTGAGTAATTTCACTTAATTCAAATCAGAATTTTTTAAAGCCTGTATAATTTATGTCAGATTGGCTTTTGGCCACTCAAACTTTTGATCAATCTTCCAGATTCACTGTGCATGCCATACAAGCCTCCACAACAAGTTCCTCAAGTCTGGAAGCTCAATCACCTACCTTTGACATAGTGTTTGCAACAACGTTTGCAGTTCCCACACAAGCGCCAGAACATCCAATGAACGAACCTCAAGTTTGCCGCGACAGTCTTTGCCACAACGGAGGGACGTGCCTTCAGCTGCAGCCGCCTGGTGAAGCTCAGCTTTCTTGTCACTGTCCGCTTCATTTCACTGGAACGTTTTGTGAAAAAGGTAGGCTTTTGCATTCACCTGGTGGTGTTTACGCTACATTCATATACACAATACATAGACCACACACAGGCTGTACAAAGCTTAAAAACCTACTGTACTGTGACCTCTACAGTGGAATCATCAAGAGACAGCCAACAAATTATGTTGGTTAATATATGCTGAGCCTCTTTGGCTAATAGGTTTCACTATGAGGGAGAATAGTCGGTTGCATTAGGAATTTTGAGTGATGTGAATTATTCAGTATATGATTAATGAAATGAAAGATCTATATAAGCAGCTCAAACCATTGGTGTGCTTCTAAGTTCACCCCTAGAACACGCTGAGAATGAGAATGTGACCTTGCAGCACTTGTTCAACATTCAGCTGAAGCGTTCACGTCTGTCCCAACCAAAAAATATTTATTTTGTACCAAACACTCCGAGACTAATACTAGGGAGACGGTAGTACTACACGCACATACCAAGGAGCTGTTCCTTTGCAGATTCCTTCACAGTTCTCTTGATGTACCTCCTGACATCCCTCTGTTGCCATGCATGATATCCTGAAAGTGTAAAATAATAAATAAATAAATGCTTCCTGTATTTTGCCATTGTAGTCAGTTCCTGTCAGGGATAACAGAAGTAACACTAGAATGTGTGAGTTAATAGTTTGTGTACTTGATAACGCAAGCCAAGCTGCTGAGAGAAATCTCAAATTCTGTGTTGTGATAGCAGTGTGCAGTGCAGCTACAATATATGATTAACATTTCAACACGGATTAAAAGAGTATTGTACTTCTAATATGAATTAAACATGTTGATGGCTAATTACATTTGTTAAATTAACTGTGGTATGTTTGACCTGTTTCTTGTTACAATATGGTGGGCAATTAAAGTTAACGTAATGAGGACTGGAAATCAAATGGTATCAATTTAGCCTCTTTCTATCAGTGGCTGTCCTTTCAGAACCAAGAAAACAGGAGCATAAGTATAAGGAGTGCTGGTTCCTTGGATGATTTCTACCTATAGTAGAAAAACAATGTTTATTTTGAGGCAAGAGAGCATATGACTAGTAATTTGTGGGGCTCCAACATCGTTGCCTGAAATAGGTGGAACCTGTTGCACATTCGTTTTAAGCCGTAAATCACTGCATCCCCTTATCAATTAGTCCCATCCACTCTAAGATATTAGTGGAAAACAAAGCAGGCAAACATAAAAGTTCTATTAAAAAATAAATAAAGAGTAGTAGTTAAATATGTTACCTGAAAACTTTCTTTACTATTTATTGATGATAGAAGATGTTTTAAAATTTGTGGGTGAAATGTCAAATCATGATATGGGAACTAGCAACTACAGTGCTAACAGTAGCTTAGTTAGCTAACAACAGTCGATAAGAATCTTCCTGTAAAGCCTATTATTTCCTTATGTAAAATCACAGTGATAAACAAAAAGAAAACTGAAGCCTTTCTTTGTCCATTTCTGCCTAATCTCTTGTTTTAAAAATAACAACAGATAAATTTTGAGTGTTAAACCTGCCACTCTTATTGTTTGAGCTGCAGGTGCCATGTGCAAGAACAGGTGGCTAGACAGGGAAAGGGAGAGGACACAGTCAACATTCAGTTGTGAGTAGGGTTGCCAACTCCCTGAAAAATAAATAAGGGACACCTCGTGGCCAGGGCCGGGCAACCCAGTTGTCTTCACCCTTCCCAGTGTGGTAGCTCTTTTTTTTGTGTGTGAAATTATTTTTTAACCATTTGACTTGAATTTGATTTAAGCAGATGCATATTCTTTGTGATATGACCATATGGGAAACAAATGATCATTTAGCCATTTATTTTTAGCTCAAAATGACAACATTAACACAGTAAAACAGGTCTCTTTCTTAAACAGAAGCCTGTCATGCTTAACTTTTGAGAATATAAGTAAATCTTTCTTTAAAAGAACTCTGTCCTGCTTAACTTAAAATTATATAAATTAATAGAAAAGCAATAGAACAAAAATTCTTGTAACAGTGCACATATAGTGCATTTAGTACAATTGGCTTCAGTTGAGGTATTATTTCAGCTTTTCTAATGCTAATCAGCTGCTCCTGTTTGTAAACCCGCTTGTTCCCATGATTACGCATCATAACTCATCATCATTATTCATCTATGTATTACTTTTATGTATTAGTCATCTATTTGTTGTAATCATCTATCCTTGCAGTTGTTTATTACACAAAATAAATTATATTATCACACTTCTGGCCACATAGCGCTGATATTCACTGCACATGCCCATATTAACCTTAACCAGAGGGTTTAAAAACAAACCAGTGTTTACATACCATATCTGCTTCTGCCGTGGCCTGGTGGACAAAAAATTGGTTAAGGGTTCCCCGAGCTTTCACGCCCCTCATGTTCTTCATGTGCCCACCACTAGAAGCATGCGCCGGCACACAGTGCAGTGCGCTTTATAGGTGTTATCGTGCACTTTTCCAGCCAGGTGTTTTCCTTTTCCCATTCCTCCCTGTACTTGCAGCCTTTTTTTCTTTCTCTGAGGGGAACAAACATTGCTGCTCTAATGCTGGGCTCACACTGTGCGATTTTTGGCCCATTTTGAGACGATTTTTGAGTCGTGCGACCGAATTGGTGATCGGCCCGATTTTGGCCTTCATCGTGCATCGTGTAGTATACGTGGGGTAACGAGAAGCGATTAACACCTCACGACCAGCTCCCGATCATCAATCGCTCGTGAGGGTGTCACCACAGCCGCTCACACTGCTCACGCGCAAACACGTAAACGTCGGTGAAAAAGATGATCTGGACACAAGCGATGGAGGCACAACTTGTAGAACTTTGGAAAGCTCATCCGAGCCTTTTCGATGTGGCATCACAAAATTATCACGACCACAGCAACCGTGAAAATAGTTGGATTTACACTGCTGCTTAATCACAGCTGCCTGATCAATGTTTTTTATTAGCAATTTAGCAAAGTTGATGGTGGTGGTGTGTCTGTGTGAGTGAAAGACAGAGAGAGAGAGAGAGAGAGAGAGAGAGTGAGCAACAGATTTTCTGTTATAACCTTCATTTTATGGAGGCACAGTGTGAGCACTCAGGTCGCATCAGAGCATCGGGTGGTATAGTGTGAGACCTGCATCGTGACCTACCAACTTCTAACCCCTGCGAGTCAATCGTGCAGTTTGAGCAGGAGCTGAATAACGTGACTGAAAAAATCGCACAGTGTATGTCCAGCTTTAGGTGTACTGTCGTCCGAGACTTGCACCGCAGTGTCGGCGTTTGTTTCCGTGTTGGCCATGCTTCTTGTTGTGGTCATCTGTTGTCTTCCGGTATTTTCTCTGCAAGCGGCCTTTCCTCGACCAATGAGATGAGCGGTAATCTGAATTGTCATACTCAAATTGTCATAAGTGTGCTGTCAGCTCATTGATCACAAAGCAGGAGAGGGGCTGGGAATTATGTTTTCAAACAAAGCGTTAATTCCATTAACATTTATAGACTACTTTTGATTCTCACTGTATTACGGGACAAAGTGCGTCCCTTATTAGCTCAATACGGGACGTGTACTTTTGTTTCTAAATACGGGACGATTCCGTTTTTTAAGGGACAGTTGGCAACCCTAGTTGTAAGTAATACCAAAAGCAATGTTCTGCTGGATGAAAATAAAAACAATTTCAAAAGGTAATCTAAGCCATCAGTTGTGAATCGTTTTCAATTTTTGCTTATTTGTGTCCATGTGAGAAGATATTACTTGTTCTGAGAAACTCAGTTCTCTGACAGTTTGAATGCTCTCTGTGTGGGCTTTAACTAAATTAGGATCTTTTGATAACAGAAGCCACTAAATGTGATACGTGCAGAGAAAATTTTTAGAGATTTACATTCTTCTTCGTGCTAAAGTTGTTCCGAAAACAGTGTTAGGTTTGCGTTCACCTCTGCAACCTTTGTAAATGACTAAATCAGATGGCATAATCTTATGTTCATGAAACATGTGGAATCCTGACAGAACGCTGCTCAAAGCTAATATTAACAGGCATTAATGTGGCAGGAGCAGCCTGTATGCACCTGGCACCCTGATTTGACACATCTGCCATGTGTTCTCAAAATGCTAATTTACAGGTGTTTAAGTAATCAACTGAAATATTATGTTTCTCTCCAGGCGCTGTAACAAAAGTGATGCTATTTTTAAGGCTTCACACTGATTCAATTTTCCCGTGGGAGAGCGCTATGTCGAGGAAAGCGGTGCCCCCCCTTTGCTCGCATGACAGAGATGCTTCTTTGTTAAGCCGGTTATTAAAGATCCTTTGGCCAGCGTCTAAACAGCCTGTAGAGATCAGAGAATATGATTCATTCATTGACTCATTTGTTCTTTCAACCATTTCAAGTTCAGGAAAAAAAAATAAGTGTCACAAAATATCATCATTTGTAGCTGCTGCACATGAGCAAGCTTAAGGCTGACTTCAGTACCGTAATTGGAAATGAACCCTGATAAATCAAGCTTGCATTATGACATGACATGATTGTTACATATTATATGTAATAAATTCCCACCATGATAAAATATATCCACTGTTATGTTAGAGCTGATGATACAGTCTCACGATCACAGGTTGTGCCCTCAGCCTTTCCCTTTCAAGCAGTGAGTTCCTGCTTATTCCTCAACTTGTCATAAACTTTTCCTTTAAATATCAGCAGTGGCCTTTTGGTGTCATTTCTGCTGAGTTTGTGAAATTGCACCTCCTCAAAAGCAGTCTAGTCTCTCAGGTTTAACAGAGCGCAGTCTCATGTGGGCACTCATCGTATGATGTGCTTTGCAAGACTAGTTCTTCGCCCGCAGACAGACTCCCGGGGCTGTTTACATGCTGACAAAGTCTGTGCATGTGAATTGCTGCAGCATCTTTGCTAGGTGACAACCTTGTCTTCACATCTTGTTGAATTAAGTAATGGGCACAAGAGAACAGTGGAGCAAGTCACCCCTGCTCTCAGTTAATTATAGACACGTCATACCGCATAGTGACTAATGATGTGGACTTGTTTGTGTCCTAGATGAAACGCTGACATGTCATACTTCACATATCCAAAAATAATAATAATAATAATAACAACAACCAGGAAGTATTGTGTTACCAACAGTTAAGAATGAATCATGACACGAGAGTGGCTAATTTCATCTGAGCCATAGTTTTTGCCTACTTAGCCATGTAAGACTGAAGTAATACAGTGAAGTTAAAGAGTCCCAGTGCTCTGTCTCAGTAAATTGAGACAGTAGCTTTTCTTTGTAATGGCAATAGATTTATTCAGTGTGGGGGAAAAAACAAACATACTGTTTGAAATTACACTTATTTTTCTTAAGGCACCCCATGCTGATCATCATCTGTTTTGTAAGTGGATGGTTCATTAAATGTGTTCCAGAAATATACTTTTTTACTCTAAAAGAAAAGGAGCAGGAAGAAAAATAAGGAAATGAAGGAAACCAAAATCTATATTGTTATCATTCATAATCCACCCTTTTGCTTTTCATTCCTTAAATTATTTTCCAAATGATTATTTTTCTGTAATAATTATGGTACTTTTAATAGATCATAAGTGCCTTTTTTTTTTATAATGAATGTGTGTGTGAATGGGTGGATGACTGGACGTGTAAAGCGCTTTGGGGTCCTTAGGGACTAGTAAAGCACTATATAAATACAGGCCATTTACCATTTACTTACTGTATTTATGTATGTACTATATGTATACTTGGTCACAGCTCCATTAGAACTGCAACCACAACTACACGTGTTAGCAGTCAACAAAGAAATGTGGCTCTACATTTGCAGCCAGCACACATCTCTTTTATCACAAAATTGATAAAATGCTATATAATCACGACTATGACCAAAAACATCGGAGTCAGCTTTAGTCTGAATCATATGAGCAGTTCCTACTTAAGGAGCTTGAGTGCATTCACTTATGTTTGGCCCTGGAAGTGCTCCGCTGGTAGGATGTACCATAATCCAGGCTAGTGTTTTTGGTTCAGTGAGTGTTCGATATTACATAGCCACCCATCACATGGTTTTGTCAAGATAAAAGCAGTCCAGCTGAGTATATCAGAGTTTTAAGGTATGATAAATTGTCTCTTCAGAGAAGGCACAGTAGGTAGTAGACCTCAGCAAAGACTTTCTATCAAGCATGCAAGAAATCACTTAAAAGACACTACAAAAATTATACACACACACACCATCATGGAGTAAATGGTTGAAAGAAGAAGATATAAAAGGTGAAACCATTATTCAGGCTTGGTGTGTATTGATCATGACCTCCTGCTTTTAGCTCATTGAGTTCTGTCTTTGCTTCTCGGGAATCTGAAGCCATGGTTTTGGATGTTGGCCAGAAATGAATAATACAATGAAAGTTGAGTTTTTTTTCAATTGAGTCCTTAACTACTTTTGTTTAACCACAACATCAGTCCAAGAAGCTTTTTCATTTCATTTTTGTTTTTCCCTAAAGTGCCTTTTTATGTATCTATCTGCATCTTTTTAGATCTTTTCCTTTGACCTTATCCAGTCCAAACAATCTTGCTAATTATACTGATTTTATTTATAACAGTAACAAATATATTTGTTAGAAAATCATCTTATAAAATGCCAAATGTGCCACCATGGAGATGATATTATCAGAAAGTGGGAACCTTGTCTATAAATGTAGTTGGGAGAAATAACAAACCATTAAAAAAAATGAAAAGACATTGTGGTGAACCTTTCCTGCTTTTGTTTCCGTTTCGTGTTTGACATTAATTGGACCTGATAAGGGGTTGTCAGATTCCTGCTTTGCCAACTCACTGGCTAGGTGCTGGCAGCTCTTTATGTGGGCATCTAGTGTGTGTTTGCTGTAATGGCTGGTGCCTTTTAAAATGAGCCAGCTCAGTCTTCCTTACTCAGAAATTGCCAACAGATATTATAGGATTGATTTATCATTTTCACCCCCAAGGAAACCACGCCTTCCACAACAAAAGCAACACAATTTTTGTTTTCTCTTTCTGTGTAATTTGAAGCATTGGCTGTCATGTCTGCTCCACATAATTCTATGTGCAACTCGGAGGATTCGTGTGCTCTGGTTGGTCAGGAAATCAGCGAGGGTAGGAAAGTGTCTGAGCGGCTCTTCAGTCCAAGCAAAGTAAAAAAAAAAAAGGAATATAACTATGTGAAAAATGATATGACGGGAAACTCATCTCTGGTGTTGGTCTAGCGACTAATCATTAAACTGGACCAAGTCAGTGTCCCATGGGCCCCCGGGCCACTGGACAGTCCTTATTGTCAAACCCTGCAATTCACCTTGGTGATATTTTCACTTACTGTACGACTTGAATCCTTTTCCTAGGCTCATTAAGGCCATTTTCAGAATGCCCTGTTGACACGAATGACTGATACAGAGGAATTGCGTTATCCCTGTTGCCATGAGTGAACCCACTAACAATGCATTAGCTGTCCAAGAGTAGTTCCTGACTCACAAATCAAGCAGCCCAACAGTAATTTTTGAAAAAGAGCTGCAGCCAGTTACACAAACCAGTAGCAGGCTACAATACGCTGCATAAATGTGACCACAGGAGAATGCATTTTCTCAAAACCTTGAAACAATACTGCATAATGTGAGTAAGGCTGAGCACATATAAAAGACAATGTTTGCTGCAGGAAAACATTAGATATCGGATTAACCTTTAACCTGATTTTAAATAAGCGTGTAGTGTCACAGAGCTGTGGTAAGGTATACATGTCTATAAGCACATTACTTGAATAACATCTGTGGTTGGTCAAAAATCCTCAAATTTTTCATATAAAAGATAAAAACATAAGGCCTGTACCTCCTCTGGTGCTGTCACACTAGAGTAAAGTAAGAATGGCAATCTCCTTGCTACAACTAAAAATCAAGGTTTGCTAACTTTTGCGTCCTGTGACCAAGTGGTTGCCCGGTGGGAGGCAAACTGTCTCCAAAAAGAATGGGGAAGGTTTGCAAATGATATTTCATAAACATGGACAGATTCCAACATGCTGCAATCAACTAGATTCAGTTCAACTTGTCTGCCATGTATCTCTTTACTGATGAAATCACTGTTCATCAGCAACTACTGTTTGTGGAACGATTTCTACATTCTTGTTTCAGATATGTGAGTATGTGGCTGGACTCTGAATTTCAGTAGTTAATATGAATTTTTGTGTATGTTAAAGGCAGCAGATTTGCAACAGATGGCAAAAGATTTACGATATTTGCCAATTTACTTCAGTTAATCGTGTATTATCACAAACAGATTGCACGTAATTGCCAACATGATTCCATTCAGTCACAAACAGCAGACGTACTCTGCCTTATTGCCATTTTATCGCTTTCTTAACATATCATAATCGTTTTGAAGATGGCAGCTGACTGCGAGTGGTAACATTTCTGGTCCCCATCTTGAAAGCAACCATGTCAAACGAGATGAGATCGCAAGCTCGTTGCACACAGTCGTAGTAATTCTGTTCATGTCACGGTCTCCAACCTCTGCTTTCCCTGTAGCATTGCAGCCAGAGACCTAACCCCTCTTATCACTGCAAGTGGTCAGAACTGTACTTTCATAAACATAGCAGGGGTTTGGCTTTTTATCGATGGAGTTCGAGAACTTTTTAACCATACCTTGTATAAGCATAAAGTTAGTCTATAATATCGCCTCCATTATAGGCATCCCTAGAGATTTCCTCTGCTACAACTTCATATTCTTCTTATTCCATTTCTTTTACTTTGTAGTCTGTTCTAAATATTGTCAATCATTCACATCCTACTTTAAAAATCCATTTGATCCAACATCAAAACGCAAAAAAGTGAACACTGGAGTCATGAAAGAACATTCTCATATATCATGCAATAAAAAAATATCTCTCTATTTTTTTTGTACCCAACACGTATTGTATATTATGAGCTCTCAACTTGAGAGCTGGACTGTTTTGTTAGAATCCCCTGAGCTGAAGCCAAGGTGGCCTATTTTGAATTGGCTGTCATGTACCTGAGCAGTAAGCTATCCACCAGGTGTACAAAGTCCTTTGTGTAAAGGCCAACATATCATCACAGGCTTGCGAAGTTGATGACCTGAGTGTGTACCTCCTCCACCTCTCCTTATAGTCATATCACTTTGTCATCCAATGGGAAATGACACTCTAGCACATAGCCCTGACAAGGCCCTGCTGATTCTGCACACAGATGGCTGTCTATGCTGCAAAGGCACACAGCAGCCAGTTTTTGCTCTTCTGTTTGCAAACAACAGCCCTGTAGGGCATTGCTTTTACAAGATATGTCATTCTTCATTTATATATAAGTATATTGTCTAATGGTCAATAAAGTGTGTATGAGGGTTTTTTTTTTTTGTCCAAGTAATATTACAATTCTAATTCTCTTACACCATGTAAGCTCAAAGCATCAATTTGCATCTAATGCTTGTTTCCAGATGCCACAGTATATATCCCTTCATTCAATGGAACTTCCTACTTGGAGCTACGGCCGCTTGCGTTGCTTCTCCAGCCTTCTGGTGTCAGCAATAATCGACCCGCAGGAGTCAAGGACACCCCCGTTTTTCTCTGTTTGACAGTGAAAACCCGATCCAGACAAGGAACGATCCTCTACAGTGAGTACAGTCTTTCCCATTACCAGTAAAGACCTGCAACACTGTAAAAGGAACCTTATAATAGAGTGTTTCCCCCTTAACTATATCTTTACAGGTGTAATATAAGGTGAAATAAAAGCCATCACTTCTTTTATACTGCATTGTTGTGCAACAAGATGCTAATTTATCCAATAAGTAATTCAGCTGCCATTGATGGAAATTCCTCTACTTGTATCAACATTTACACCAAAAAATGAGTTTGCTTTGTTTTCAGGAAGTTAAATCAGAGGCTCAATAGCTTATTTGTGTCATTTACATTTAAATTTAATCCAGAGCCAGCATCCTATTTGCTTAGCTGATCTTGTGCTTTCTGAAATTAACACAATTCCAATAGCCACCAACTCTAAATTTCACAAATTAGCATTTCATTAACATCTCATTTGTGCAATCTGCACAAAAACAAAGTGTACTCATGAGAAGTATACTTTGGGGTTATGTGCTGGACTATTTCTTGTCCAGATGCAATAATTTGCTTTTAAAAAGCCATTTCCTCAGAATTAAACAAAATATATATTGTCTTAGTAAACGTAAGAGGATGTGTTAACGTCTTCAGAATGCATCTCGACTCTTGGGTGATTGGCAGAAGAAGTGAAACAGGTTTATTTGCAGAAAACAGACATAGTGGCATTGATAAGAGCCTCTCAGAAGACAAGTCTATACTGCTTAATGGTTTCTGGACAAGCAGCAAAAATTCATCTGCTGTCATGCTCGTTGTCT
Organism: Haplochromis burtoni; assembly: GCF_018398535.1. Lineage (NCBI taxonomy): Eukaryota > Metazoa > Chordata > Actinopteri > Cichliformes > Cichlidae > Haplochromis > Haplochromis burtoni. The sequence goes on from NW_024582373.1 coordinate 3,894,032, forward strand.
CTTTATAGATGCTCTCGACCTCCTCTGCGGGAACGTCATGTTTTCAGAAGTTGATTACACTGACATGTTTACATAAGCTCCAGCAAACACAACTGCTCTGCAACAGTTGTTATGCCAAAGAAAACAAGAAATACGAGAGTGAATGAGAATTGCATTTGATCAGCGTTCTGTAACATATTCAAAACGTACCTAATGCTATTTTACATATAGATATTTTCTTCTTGTTTGATTGTTTCATTTTAATCACGTAAAATCTCAAGAAGGGTCTGGCCAAGACAGCAGCAAACCTAGTTACAACTATCAAACTACACAGACACAATATCCATTTCATGTATAGTGAAACAAATCAAGGGCGAAACACATCGAATCTCAAAAACAGTTTGACTGCAAATTTAGGAGCAATCACCCTGACCGAGGCTGCTATTTTCTCCATCCTTGAAATGACTTCAGTTTCCCCCCAAAGTAACCAGCTCTGACAATTTCAGGTCCTTCTGGACATTATTCCAGAGAATGTGGCAGCATATTTATTACACAAGAGATATGTAAAGAGTCTGGGCTAAAGCAATAGTCTATTGTGTTTCCCTTTCACTTTAAAACAATACATGCACTGATCAATCTCAAGTATTAATATTAAAAAAAAGCCACTGGCCTGACTTTAAATGTCACCCGGGGCATGCAGTGAGTCATCTATTGATGCAGGGAATTGTGGGATACAAATACAGCTCTTACGTTTCCAAGGCTGCAAGTAAAAGGACACAGAAACCTAGAGAGTATCTTGTGCCATAGCTGCCATTCAGTCAACGTTTAATTAGTTATGACATTTTCAGCAAATAAGTGGATTCAGCTACAACCAAATGTTAAGATAATGTGTCAGGAGCACCATGTACTTCTCAGAAGGAAACGCAAATAGTGCTCTGGTGGAGGATTACAGATAGCCTTGTCTTCTGTCGACAGCTGGGAGTTTTTTCGCTGTTACAGTGCTGATGATTGAGCTGTGAGGTAAAAGCGAACAAAGGAATCCTCATAAGGCAAGAGCTGGACACTCACACGCAGAGATAGCATTGGGATCACCCTTTATGTCCACTGTGAGCTCTACACTGTATGTCTGCCTGCTGCCAGCTCTTTTGTTCCCACACCTGTGCACACACATACACACTCTCCTTTGTTAAAGTAGAAGATTGGGATGGGTAGGCCAGGCAACCCCGAGTAGACCCTCATAACAATGGAGTATTGTTTTGGGAAGAGAAGAGTCAGTGATTTTTTATTTATTTTTTTTGAGGACTGAGAAAGCTGAGCCATGAGAACTTTAGTTAATTTACCCTGCTTTGTGTGTATTACACATCTGTTCAAAATATGTATGCATATATTAAGTATCAGCCAGCTTAGGGGTGAATCCAGAGCATGAACGCCTTGAGCTGCTCTAATAAAAAAGCATCCCACTCTGGGTCTCCGTGGACTGGCTCCTCGCTCTAAAAACTGCATCCACCTTGAGTTTAGGAGCCTCTCGTTGTTCCCGTGTTACAGCACAGCAAGTCAGGTGCAAGTGCAACAGAACTGTAACCAGCATACATTGTGTGGCGATCATGGGTAATTTATTCTATACCCACCAGCAGAAGACATCATAACATTCATCTTTCTGGTGTAACCTAGATCAACCTCTTATCGGTGACATCGTCTACAGGTCCTGGACCTATTAAACAGCTCAGTACACCTCAGGGTTAAACCGTATTTCCTCTCCTTTGATCATAATGTGGAATTTCTGGCTTGACTAACTGTAATGAGAGTGGCGAGGAGTAAATCCAGGAGTTGTTTAAAATTCAGGTGTGAAATATCCCCTCGAACCCAAAATATGTGATGCAACTGCAGAAAAGTGTATGTTAATTCATTTAACAGTCTTACATTATCACTAGGAAGTTATGCTTGTACCAGCTGACTTTTGTTATGCAGTTTAATTCTGAAAGAACTAACAGAATTATTCTTTCTGTGTGCTTTTGACACTATAGGCTATTTTGTGGGGGGGAAAGGTGGTTTTACTTTTACTATTCTTTGGGGTAATAATAGCTTGACTTTTCTTCACTGGGCTGACATTGGCCTCCCACAATGGCTACTGAGTGAATTAGCGTTGCACCAAAGACTTAAATCTTTGTATTTAAAGAGCTGTTAATTAGGCTGCACTCAGAATGTAATAGAAGTCTAAATTAGTGCTTTATATAGGGTTGGTGTATTTGAAAGGTCAGCCAGCTAAACCTTAAATAGACATAGACAATGGTAACATCAATTTAAAGACAGCTATACAGTATCCTGTCTGACACGGGCGCTTAATTACAGTGTTCAAAAATCAACCAGTCAGTAAATTAAGGAATGAAAAGTCTTTTTAAAATGACATATTCCCAATATATGTGCATTTTTATTATATGCTAAAAATCTTTCTTTATCTATAAAATCCCAATCTACATTTGGTTTGTGTTGCAGAGATTTTAGGGTATATTATTAAGGACTTTTTTAAAAATGTCAAATGATAGGTTTGAGAATAGAATAGCGGAATAATTGCAAAGCAAAGCCATTAGTATGCTCCCCCATACTTGAAGTAATGGTTTGAATTTTGATTTTTTTTTCTTTTCTGTTTGAAAAACCGAATATTACATGGATAAAAAGAATATAGCTTCAGGGAGCTTTTTTTTCTGCCCGAGAAAAGCTTTTCATAATATGACTGAGAATGCATTTGCATCTGTCATAAGTCATAAGCTATTTTATATACAAAGCTATGCATTACAAACTACACAGTTTAATGCAAGTTGTTGCCTGAGTTCTCTAATTAGTATTTTTCCCGTACTATATGCAGAACAATAACAGGAAACACTTATATTATAATTACTTAAATCAGGACTCTGTAACACAATTTATCTTTATTCTTAAGGAATAAAGACAACGACGTGATTTGAAAGAATGTGGTTTCAAAGGTTGTACAGTAACACCCCCTTTGTAGTTGTCAGATGTGACTTGACGTCAAGATAGCAGTATTGTCTCACTTCCACCCTGGCATAAGTCGCCTCATATATTCACTGCCACCAGTTGTCTAGCTGTGTGGATCATAAGTTATACCAGTCTAAGCCTTTGCAGATTTATACTATAGATCAGTTTGAAAAACTGACTGCTGTTTCAACCTGATGTCATCTTTATTCCAAACCAGCTTTCACCACACTCAATTGTAGACGTGAACACGGCTGTAAATTACAAAACATAGTCATAATTTTAGGTTAGTTGGTTCAATTAAATCCGCCTGCTCACTGTTCTCAGTAATATTTACAGTATCTCACTGGCACAGAAAGCAGACTGCGAGCCTTGTCACGAAAAGAGATGGATGTTCAGAAAGCATAAATAGTGGGCACGGTGCCTTTTATCTAGAAATACTTCCTGGCGTATAGCACCCATCTCTTTCACATCAGTGAATAGGAACTGAAAAGAAAACTCGAGAGATCAAACAGACAAAGTTAATCAGAAGAAAACCAAAAGACGTGCATTGAGATGCGAAGACTCTCCGCGCCAGACCTGCTCCTTATTCTCTGCTCCCCCTTTTCTTTACACCTCTCCCTGAAGCAAACTCGCGAGTCTCCCCCTGGACTTCAATTGTCAGCTGGAGAAGGAAAAATAGAGGAGGTGGGGTGAGCAAGGGGGAGGGGGAGAGCGAGAGAGAGAGAAAACAGGTGACAGCGACTGGCAGAAGGACGAACGCTCTGTTAAGTTCAGCACAGAGTAACAGGGCCATGGGGACTGTAGGAAACAATATCCTTACAGAGGAAAAATAGCAAAATAAAAGATGCTGCAACATTGACATCTAGAGAAAATAATATCTGGCAGCGAATGAGTTATAGAGCTAAGCGGAAATTGATTTGAGAGGAGATGAGAGAGGCTAATTTTTGCAGTAGGAAGTAAGAAGTGTAAGGCTTCCTTTGTTAGTCCATTCATAAACATTTGACAGCCCACTGTGTTTTTGAAAAAATAAAAAAAAAGGATATTATTCAGTATTTTAATACACAATATCTTAGTGGGTAACACAGCATGTTTTTTGTACTGTCTTCTTCCACTCACTCCCAACTGGTAGATGACAGATGACTCCCCCTCCCTGAGCCTGGTTTCCTTTTATTAAAAGGGAGTTTTTCCTTCCCACAGTCACCAAAGTGCTTGCTCACAGTCATCTGATTCTTGTGGTTTTATCTGTATTATTGTAGGGTCTTAAACTCACAATATAAAGCTCATTGAGGTAACTGTTGTTGTGATTCGGTGTTATATAAATAAAATAAATGGTCATTCCATGTTGCCCTTTTAATGTAATTTTTGCCCTTTGTTTGTTTGTTTTTTGCTTTGTTAAAGAATATTTTACTGGTTAGTTAGTTTTACATTTCTTTGGCAGAATGCAGCATGTTTATGACAGCAGCAGGTTAAATTCAGACTTAAACATTTCAGTCTGCTTCAGTATTTAAAGTGACTCACTGGCTGCTGCCCTGTTCCAACCAGCACCACCCACTGCTTGCTTTAAAATTATAATTGTTTTTTAAACCCTTCTGAAGGTGATTTAAAAAAAAAACTGCAGTATCCCTTGTTTCTCACCTCATGTAAGTTTTTCACAGCAAATATATGCACTGCTATTAACAGGCTCCGGGTGTCCGAATATTTTTGCACCATACCATAATGTTTGAGTCATATTTCCTTTCCACTTTCAAGCTTTTCCTCTCAGCGCAAGCTTTTTTTTAATAATGCCTTGTGACTTTACCACAAGCAAAAAGCGTCAAAAGCAATTGTTTGCTAGAGGAAAGTCAAGTACTGTGTATCTCAGATTAATAGAAATGCCCTCATTTCATGCTGCTGACTAAAGATTATATTCAAAACATAACTGCATTTAACAACTCATCAGTTGCATTTTGTCTTCACGTATAAAGAGTCTGTGTTGCTCTAAAATTAAACAGGTGCTTGCATTTAAGCAAACAATACATTTTTGACTAAACAAAGGCTCTTGGAAGGATTCAGACTGGACACAGATTTATCAGCTTCTCAGACGCTTGCCAGCCTTGTAATAATTTGTGAAAAAGAGCATATTATATATACTGGAATCAGCTGAGCCTTTTTAGATAGATATATGGAAATCGCCAAATAGAGATGAACACCAGAATATGTGTTTTTTCTGCCCTTGACATGAAGTCTCTTGCATAAGATGTATTTTATAACAAAGCAGTTTGGTACTGTTGCAGGCACGATCCAGAGTTAACACCTTTATTGAGAACGGTATCAAAAGAAGGTTGACTTTTATGATTTGAATGACAACAAAAGGCAAGTTGGACACAATTTTTTACATCTTAAATACCGCTGAGACTTATTAAATCACTGAGAGGTGAACTGAAAAATCTGATTACATGTTACATTGCGGTGTTCTACTGCCGAACTGTGGATTATGACTTTTGACTGGATGTTAATTTGTCACATTCTGCCCACCAAAAGCATTATTTCTGCACAAGCTCAATGCCCTAATGGCATCAACAGTCTCTGACTGCGGCAGAACAGTGTGACCCACCACGCAGTGAAAACTGAATGAATGGCTCACAGAACACAGCACAGAGTCTGAGTCACTGACCCAGTCTCCAAACTTCCCAGATTCTGATGCTATAAAGCATCCACAGCATGAGCCGGATCCACGGAGGATCCATGCCACGACCACAGGACATTTTAGGAAAGCTGTAACAATGAATACTGTGTCTCTGGATGAAATCATGTGCTGGCAGCATGATCATACAGAAGAGCAGACGACCAAGAAAGGAAGATTACTGAACAAGTGAATGAGGGTAATTTTATCTCTTCGAGCAGGATGCAAACTAATTAAATGCTCCAGACAAATGAAGCCATTTAAAAGCCTCTTATTCTACTATGAATGATGCCTTGCTACCTACAGTGTCCCTACTGCTATTTTTTCTTGGGCTAAGAGTCCTACCCTTCTGCAGAACAAAGATCAGAAAATTATAGGAGTGAGATATTTATTCCTGTGTGTCATTCTGCAACAGTGGCTTGTAGTATGGCACTGCACTGTTAAATGCATCCCTGTTCTTTCCTAAGACAAAGAATGGTCGGCTTAAAGAATACATTTATCTGAGTGTAGCATATTAAGCTAAGCATTGCCTCCTGTGGACAAAGAGATGGGGATTTTCTTGATGCCCTTCTTGCCCTGGAGGAATTGAGCTTTCACATGAGTTCCCATATACCCTTAAATCAACAAGCTCTGCTTTTGTTCAATTTTTCTCCGGTGTCCAAATCCTCCACTCATTTCATTACTTCAAGAGAGATGCCACAGGAATGTCTCTGCCCACACACCTCTGTCCTGGTCCTAGCCTAGCAAAGAGTTTTGACGCAGTTACCATTGTCATTGTGAAGTGAAATAGGCCAACCCTGATTGTGTTGAGTCTACTCAGTAGTTCCCTCTGGGTGTGTGGTCCCCTGTCGCCCTCTGTGATTCAGCTGAAATGTGCCCTATAAGCCCTGTTGGAAACAAAGAAATATTTTAGGTCCCTCTAACTGGGCACTATTGCTGTTCAGTCCTCTGACTTGCAGGAATGTCTTCCCTGACAGTGGGCAAGTTTGGTCTCTGTCTCCCTGCTGCATTTTATGTTGCTCCCCTTTTGCTCCTGTGTTCTTAGACAGTTGAAGACCTCGATAGTGTGTGTGGGGGAGAATTTCATGCTGCTGCTGGCTGTCGCTCCCACAATGCACTGTCTCACTTGCAAGACACTCAAAATCTCCCATTGAGATATAATGTGCTGGAGTTAAGTGACATACTGTAGAGGTCATATTCCTGTTTTGCAATCAAGACCACAAAGGTTGGGGAAAAGTCGCACCAGCTGCCATTTCCCAGAGGCTTTTCCAGCAGGAGCAAAATGTAGATTTACCATCAGTCTTCCAGTCGCAAGATTGTTCTGCTTAAATTTAAAAAAAAAATGTTTTGGATCTTGAGAGCCCAAGCAGTGATAAAAGTACCTGGTAATCATTCTCCTGGTAGGCAGGCAGAATGAGACCTACTAGAGTGATCCATGGGGAAGATACTTATATCCTGAGGATACCCTCTTGCTTGCTACCTCTTACCTCCCTTCCCTGCAATAAACCTACTGAAAACTTGTGTGTTTATGTGCACATGAGTGGATCTTTATCTTTTGAAGCAGAAAACTCACTGCTTTCTGCTAACCATACCATGGCATAATGGTAATAAAAAAACATTTTACTGTTATCCTAGTAGCTCTGAATAGTGTGGTTCCTGTGTGGCACACACACAGGGATGATTCAGCTCATATTGATGCAGTCTTGGTATGTTATAATATGAATCATTACTCATAAGTGAACAGCGCTTTATGTTCGATGCCAAGTCTCAGATAGCTTCATATAGCTCAGACTGTGAAAGGAGCAGTTTGATTTAAGGAGGTCTGTCAGACAGTGAGGACCAAAGTTTCAGTTTCCACCAGTGGTATAAGGGACAAGGAGCCCTGTACTTACTTCCTTGTAGGTCTTTACTAACACGGTGTCTGCAGCAGTGGGCAGAGAAGATTTATCTCGAATCAGTCGCCTCTCTCTTCTCTTCTCTTTTCAACAATTTCCCCCTTGTAGGTGGGAGTATCCAGTGGAAAGTTTCGATCTCTCAGCGAGAATTGATTATTATTCGCTATACTTTTTCAATTGAGCTCTCCATGACCTTTGAGTAGATTTCTATCTATTTCTTTCATATTTTCTTGTTACTTTTAACTTGGCTAAGACTGAATGATTTGTATGCCATTTGGTCCATCCTAATTTAATCCTTCAACAAAAAAAAACAGTGCGAGTGCTTGCAATGCCTTTTAAGCATTACACTTTAGATTTTATCAGGTCTAAGTCAGTTTATTCTTAGCTCTTTTGTTGAGGGAATGATTGCCCAGTTTGTGCATTTATTGTAGAACTCACAGCAATGTGAACTAGGTCTTTGTAAGCTTCAAGGAGGCATGTATTTTGACTGTGTAATGGCATTTGTTGGCAGATAGCAATCTTCCCTCAGGTGTCAGGTAGTGGTCCTGTATATTACCTCTGTTTTTGTATTTGTATTTGTAATGCATCTTTATTTTTAACACATTAAAATGCATCACACAGCAGAGATTAAAGATCATTTTGAAAAATTAGCATACAATGTGAGGAAAGCATATGGAAGAAGCCCTGTCCAGCTACCGTAGTTACTCAACTGAACATGTTCAAATCAGATCATCTTCTATTTTCAGATTTTAAAGTCACACACAAAGGGGCCTCATTTTATGCACTCAGTATCTTTGATAAGTTTGAAGTCATGTAACGAATATTGTACTGATACAATACAGTAATATGCAAAAAGAGGCTATTTACTAATTGTGATTTTCTTACCTTTGCAGCTCAGGAGCAGAACTTTGGGGATCAGTTCCTTCATGTTTTCCTTCAAGATGGAAGCCCTGTTGCTAAACTCGGTTGTGGTGGCAGTCATATTTTGCATGCAGCTGTAAATCAGAACATCAATAACAACAGATGGACGTCAGTCACCATCAGGTAACGATATGGTGCTTCTACTTTGCTGTCATTCACCTAGAATTCAACTGCCAGGGAAGAACGTTTTTTGTAACATGTGTCAAGCAGGCCTAAAACGATTGAAGGTACAGTCAGTCATTTTTTGAAGTTATTTAATAGAAAAAAGAAAACTGTACTCATAGGTTCCAACAAACCGATGCATTCTCATAAAAGCTATTATAAATCTATTAAAAATACTGTTGTGGGAGGATCAAAATGTGGTCATCATGCTTGTGTATTCCCGATATTGTCGCAATAATTTGTTATCAACATTCATTGTCTGTACAGCTGACAAGAGCTGAGTAAACAACAACTACTTGTAAGCTAACATTATGCCCGCTAATGTTAGGCTCAGTTGTCCTTAAAATCGCACTTTCCCGTTACAGTCTTTCAAGCAACAGACTCCAACAAAGTTACATCCACCCATAACGGACTCCTTTCACAAAATGTTACAGACTTTTCTAGCGTAAAAGAAGGTGGACACTTCTCAGTCAGCATTGCCAGCTGAGGTAAACAGTAGGTTGATGGCCTTCCACAGACTGGGAAAAGCTCAGGAGCAAATCGGGATCTGGAACAGTCAATAGTAGAAACAATCTAAATCTTCTTTAAATGAATGTTTTTGATCTCTGTTTGTTGGCTAAAATGTGTTTTCCATACTGTAACTGTACATTTGTGAACTAAAATAATGAATAGTAATATGTAAATTGTTTACATCTTATCGGCATTATTTTTTACCTATCAACAGTTTTAAAACTCCCCTAGCATACACAAATTGCATAAAAACAATAGCAAAATATCCATCTTACTAGTAACTAAATTTAGCTCCTTTTTTATGTCCTTTAGTAATACTGCTTATGAAAAGGCATAAGCAACAAATATAGCTACTCTTTAGATTTATCATGGGAAAACATCTCACTTTCAAACATTTGGCAGTAGACTCGTTAGCAGACCTGATTCATATATATTTTGACTTATTGCTTGTTCCTTTCAAATAGTTCTGATCAGCCATCCTTCCCCCTGCACTGCTGATCTTGTGTCTCTGTACTGCACACAAAGGCTTAGAGGCTTCATCACTGTGGGGCAGAGTAAGCCAGCAGGAGAAATGAGAGAGTGCCTGCTGCTGAGCTCTGCTTCTATTTGCTCTTGATCGGTTCAGCAATTTTATTCATATGCAAATGAGCCCATGACATCATCAAGTCATGTTTGAGCACAGAGTACCTACTTTCCTTGGGTGATAGTTGGCAACACTGAATACAGATGCCTTGCTGTTGTCAGCATGTATGCAGTGCAGTGCTGTGGTTGTATTTAACTGTAAATACTGTAATCCAGACTCCAATGACCGGTGAAAAAATTGAAATTGCCTGAAGGCACTGTAACACAGTCTCATCTCCATATTTTTTTTCCCAATCTTTCCCTCTTGCATGACTCTCAAATGCTCTTTTTTTTCTATCTTGCTGTCATCTCGGGTTGTGTGGTGCCACTGCACCTAACATCAGAAAGGGAAAACATTTACCTGTTTTTATACAAATACAGTTACACCCCTTTGACTTTCTCATGTTATACCCATAAATGTCTGTCTGTTGCACCACACAGCAGCGTTGCTACAAAGCCTATTCAACATTACCCGACCAAGCTTCAGTACTATAGTATGAAAACATTGACACTCATTTTTCATAAGCTTTATTTCTGGTGACATAATTGCTGCACAGGGTACGACGTCGCAGATGCAAAAATGCTTGTTTGTTTTTTACTTAAATTGTTTTCCCTACATTATGATCACATATAATTAAGCAAAAATCCAACTTAAAACCATGATAAAGAGTGTTAATGTTTCTTTACCTCGCCCTATTTGAAATCCTCTTAGCTATGAAGGAACACTGTTTAGCAGTCGTGCACCACTTCGTCTTGCTAATCATCCTCAACAAAGGGATAAAAGACATTATGAATATTTAATCAAGAATTTAGAAGCCAGTCCTGACAGTAAACATAATTGAATGAATCACATTTTCCTTTTGTTGGTCTTCAAAAGGAAAATGTGATTCATTTCACTGAAACATTCAGGACTGTTTAAATTGGCTGCCACATACATGAAATATAAAGTCCATACCTTTCTCTCCAGTGAGCTTCCATTGAATTATGAACACTTTGGCTGTGTAGAAACACTGAGTTTGGTTTCGGGAAAATGGATTATAATAACTTATATTATATTTATTCAGACACGCTATCAATAGCTATGCAGATTTTCTAAATGTAATGGTGTTACGGTGCATTGTGTTTTCACAAAACCGTGTGTAACGCAAAGGCAGATTGATAACAGCTGTGAAGCATGCAAAACATTTCCACAAGGCAGCAACTTTGTATTATATTTTCCCTCTCCAGAAATGTTTAATTGTATTATTTCACTTAAAGCACAAATGGGCTGTAGCACTCCAGAGCAGACAAATGCTGGCAAGACAAAAAGCCACTGCTGAAATGCCCCTTGCTGCCAGATAAATTCACAAAGGGGAGTGTGCAGGGGGGATGCTGTGTCATTTTTCATTTGGGGAGGACATGTTTGTTGCTGGCTTGGTTTTTGATGTTGGGAAGTTTTCCTTTGGGGATGTTTAAGGCAATACTGCTGCGATTAAATTTGAGAGTGGCAGACTCCAAACGCTCCCCTGGTCATTTGTGAGGTGTGTATGCTTTTAGCTGAATCCCGTACTACTTGCCATTCACTGTTGGAGTAATTTCCATTTACACTCAGTCAAAGATCAACAAGGATGACACACAGCATTCTGCAGCATCACATTTCTTACCTTGTCAGAGGTGAACTCTGAGTCCCTGGCAGACATGATTATTTAAATTTATGCTGCTTTTGTTGGTGCTTTTTTCTCTTCAGTCAAAGGAATGGGAGTAGTGTCTCAAGTATGATTCAGGCTTACTGAAAAATATTCTTTTTTGTCTGACTGAGGATCCTGTGTCTAGCACCTTCTGGGTTTTGATGTTCATGTTGATGTTTTTTACTGTTGAAAATGCACCAAATTTTCAGTTTGTGTAGAAGCAGTGCATGAATACCTCGTCATCACGTCTTTTCTTACAACCTTTGTTTGAAAGGATGAAAATGTCAGCGTTCTGCTTGATCACTGAAAGCAAAGATTCTCAAAAAAACTTGCCTTTAGTCTTCTTTGGTGATGCCATAGGGTAGTATTGCAGGTTGTTTTAATTCTGTCTTGAATTGCTTTGATTTCAAAAGAAATGTACATCTGTATTTACACTTTATTAGGTACACCTTGACAATACTGGGTTGGACTCTCCTTTTCCCTTTGAAACTGTCCTAATTCTTCATGGCATAGATTCAGCAAGAGGCTGGAAACAATCCTCAAGACTTTTGGTCTTGGCATGAGAGCATCACACAGATGCTGCAGATGCAAATCTTTTGCTCCACCACATCACGAAGGTGCTCTGTTGGATTGAGATCTTGTGATTGTGGAGGCCATTTGAGCAAAGGGTTGTTCTTGTTCAAGAAACCAGTTTCAGATGATTTGGGCTTTTTGACATGGCACCGTGTCCTGCTGAAAGCAGCAATCAGAAGGCGTGCACTCTGTGGCCATAAAGGGATTGGCATGGTTGGTAATAATACTCAAGTAGGCTATAGCATTTAAACGATGGTACTAAGGCACCTAAAGTGTGCCCCACAAAGTACCGCCCACACATTACACCTCAATCAGCAGCCTGAGCCGCAAAAACAAGGCAGGATGGATCCAGGTTTTCATGGTTTTCATACCAAATTCAGACCAGTCATCTGAATGCTGCAGCAGAAATTGAGGCTCATCAGACCAGGCAACATTTTTCCAATTTTCTCCTTTTTAGGTTTGGTAAGTCTGTGTGAGCTGTAGCCTCAGTTTCTGTTCTTAGTTGACAGGACGGGCACCTGGTGTGGTCTTCTGCTGCTACTTCAGGTTCAAATTGATCTGCCTGCACAGATGCTCTTCTGCATATCCTGGTTGTAACGAGTGGCTATTCTGGTTACTGTTACCATCCTGTCAGCTCAGTGCAGTCTCACTTCTAGCAACAACAAGGCATTTTCACCCTGAGAACTCCCACTCACTGGATATTTTCTCTCTATCAGAACATTCTCTGTAAATCCTAGAAATGGCCGTGTGGAAAAAAATCCCAGTAGATCAGCAGTTCCTGAAATACTCAAACCAGCTCGTCTGGCACCAACAACCGTACCACATTCAAAGTCACTTAAACCACCGTTCTTCACGATTCTGATGCTCGGTTTGAACTGCAGCAGCTCGTCTTGACCGTGTCTACGTGTTTAAATGCTCGGAGTTTCTCCCACGGAATTGGATGATTTGTGATAATGAGCAATTGAACAGGTTTGCCTAATGAAGTGCTTCTCAGTGAATGTGTATTTCATAATTAGATCCCTTAAATCACTTTTCTTTAAAATTAGCACCGTATTCACATTACAGCCACATTATAGGTGGGTTGTTTTGTCCAAGCAATGTTTTTGTACACATACTCTTGAGTGCCTTTCCTCCAGCACAGAACAGAATGAGCCAAGGATCAGTCAACCAAGTCTATGACTAATGGATGAGGCCATGATGTCCAGACTTTTACTTCCTCTACAGCTCCGATAAACGAAAACAAAACACTGGTTCACGATTCTTCTAATGCAGCTCTTGCTATGCCCTTCCTGTGTGTCCTGAAATAGTATGTGCTTGCTCTGACCACAAAACACAGGACAGCAAATAACAGGAAGAGCATTAATTATTAGTTGCTGATTAAATTATTATGATTCTCTAACTGTTGCTTTTCACAATAATAAAAGAATTTAAAAAATGGTGACTTTAGTTTCTCGTTCAGTTTTTAATTCAGCGAGCATGCTATCATTTGCATCGCATATTGAACTTTAACGATTATTTAATCATTTAATCGTTAAACTTATATTTAAGGGCCTGTTCAGTGATCATCGAATAGTTTTGTAGAAAAAAATGAACATGTGGGTGTGAAATGTCTCCTAGCAACAGCCGCTGGTACCAGGAAGAAAACAGACTTATGCTGTGAGAAGAAACACTGGAAAGAATTTCAAAAAAGTAACTTATTTCAGGGCATCTCAGGGAGTCGGGGAATCTGACTTCTTTGAATTATTGTCACAGAAACATTGGAAACTCCGCTTTCTGAGTTCGAGTCCTCTTGCAGCTCCGAAACGCTGATTTACTTCACTCAGCATAATGTTTGCTGATATAGAACTAAGAGGGCATTTTAGTGCGAGTCAATCAATGGTGCATTTTGTTATACGATGTGGTTAGATCAATCTTATGATTTGCGTCTATCCTATTAATGGGTACATAACCCCTTTGCAGTTTGTGAAAGTAATTACCAAACTGCTACATTACAAGTGAACACTTCCCTGCTGGGTATTAATCCTTTGGAGAGTAATAGAGAAAAATGTATTTGGGGAAATGGCACGCCATATGTGCGCTTGTTTCAAAAGTATCTGATTTAATAAGGGCCGTTTTTGTTTTTGAAACCACGTCCTTTTTTTTTTCACAGCAAGGTATATGTATCAATTACATACTATTCAGAGTTGTATTGACAAGTCCTCCCATGAAAGATTCAGCAGCAGCCCTGCCTGCTCACTTGGAGTTTCTTTTGTGAAGCTTCACAATACCACGAGTGTTGCTGTGTGCTGTCTAATTGTATTGCTGGAGATATAATGATAGAACACAGGCTACCCAAATTAATTGAGGCTTGCCAGTCACAGCACAAATTATGCAGCAAATGCTGCAGTGCTGCTTGTGTGAAAGTAACTGCACCAGAGCCAGCCATTACAGTCAATGTAGGTGTAGTTTATGATCTGATAAACAGCATGTTGCACTTATGGAAAAAACAACAACAAAAACAACAAACAGACCCCTTTGTATATCTTGTGCAATAGGTGCAGTGGTGTGATATGACATTTCATGATTTGTAACCATATGTAAGGTTATTTTCAGTTAAATCAGATGCAGCGCCGCGACCTGTTGTGCTAATAAGAATATCAAAGTAACAGTTGGTACTTGTCTTCTTTGTGTGTGTGTGCCAGCTACAGCTCACTGATAATAAACCCTACTGAGCATAGTCTCCATTTGCAGAACTAACAGACACTTAAATCAATCAAATGACTCACAAATGATAACTTCACAACTTACATGTTACACATTATGATTTGCTCTTTGTAAGAATCAGAAATATGGCTAGAATAACAAGGCTTTTTTGTGCCTTTTTTTCCCCCAGACACCAAAAACTGTTGCAAGGGCACCGTGCAGTGCATGATGTTTTACTGCCATCTGTTGCCAATACTTTCAGATGTTTCATGCAAAAGTAATATTTTAATGATTATCCTCCTTTATTATTAGTTGTCTGCAGGGGACTGTGAAGAGGGAATGTTCTTATTGGATTGTAGAGACAAACACCCACCTTCAGGTTTAACAAATACCTCTGTGTAAAGGTGCAGTCCTGAAAATATTTGCAAGGTCCCTTAACATTCCAGGTAATATTTCAGTGGCGATCCTCCGGAAAGTTGCTGTAATGCAGTTGCCCTTAATTAGTCACACACCAGACGCAGTCTAAATGAGGATGTTAGAGATGACAAATCACTCATGATTAGAACATTAGCCAGATGAACAAATGCATAAATGATGATTGAGTTAGGAAAATGATCACAGCCATATTGTGGTGTGGTCTGTCTTTGGAGAAATATTTATCCGTCTCTGTTTGTTTACCTCAAACTGGAACTTTGCTGCGTGGGTCCTGTGAGACCCAGAAATGAATGGTGCACAAGGGGCCCAATAAGAAATCACAGTTTCTTCCCTACATTAGAGAAAACCACTGTTTCTTTTCCTTCTTATTCATTCATATGTTTGTTTGTTTGGTTTTGGGCTTGTGTGTATGTGTGTGGCGATTATAATGTGGAGCTGTAGGCCATATTTCTAGCTATCTACACCACATAAAGTAGTTGTACTCATTTTTAAAAATATATAAATAGTCACGTTTTCCTTAAAGCAAGACTATTGTAAATTAGCTTGCTGGAATATTAAATGTGCTCATAAGAACTCATCAAGTTCGCTTGCTTTGTGCGCATGCTTTCCATATCTCCCAGGGACAGTTTTTGTAGCATCAGTAGCCCGAATAAAAGCTACTGTGGTAAGCACCGAAATATTCATCAAGCGCCCTCAGCAATAGAGGTTGTAATGATGTTGTGATGTTTCATACCTCGCAAAATGGTCCATTTTTGTTGCACAAAGATAAGGATTGATATATCGCACAACTCTATCCCTTTCATTAGGATCCAAGGAACAGCGGGGCAATATCCCAATGTAAGAGAGTGAGCTCACTGGAACACACTGAGCACCACCAGGATGTTAATGGATGTCTTTTGTGGACATTAGGTTGCCTTTCACATTTGCCAATGTAAATGTGCCTTAATTTATCAGTGAGTGTGTACAAAATGGCTCTTATGATTTCCACACCTGTAATTAGTCCTACCTGAAGTTGAGTATGATTGCCGCAGGGAGGTGTCCTGGAAGGCTGTTTCAAATTAGCAGGAGGGCGATTGCTCTGATTGTTTCCATCTGGCTATTAAAGCAGACGTTTGAGGGTTGTTCCTCATCAGTCATCATCGGTACAGTCAAAAAGAATGGCTGAATAAGTTACGAAATACACACAATCGTAGTTGTGTGGCGTGTTTACAGGCTGGTGGCAAAGAAACCCACAGAACACAAAGGGCATCACGCATTGCCGTGTTTACGTGTGTGGCGGAGAGCGTGCAACCTTTTGCATAATGTTGAGCCTTTTAAAGTGGCTTCTATTGTGTACTGCCAGCATAAGGCCGGTGATGAATTGGGGAGAGGGGATCACTTGACTTTGCCAGAGCTGGAATATGACACAAGTAGACCATCTACTTAACATTACGGCTGCAACATTAATGACTACTACAATTGTATATTTCCCCAGAGAGACGCTGAGGGTCAAATGATAAAATTATCTTCCTTCTCATTAGGTTTGTAATGTATATCTAGTTTGTGCCCTCGTTTTTATCATTAATTAATCCTGAATGACATAATGAGCACTCATACCCATAATCATGTTTTTGGCCTATTGTTATCATTGTTATCAGTAGTAGCAGTGGTAGAAAATCATAGAAAATGTTATTAAAACTGGTATTTATGTCACAGATCATGTACCTGGTTATGATTGGTGATCTCACTCTGTGGTTTTTCTTTAGGCACTCCATAGGTACTGTTGCATTACTGTGTCCATTTCATATTTGGCTGAGAAACACAGCTACTTACAGAAAATAAAAAGCACTGCAGCACTGAGCCAAAACCTGTTTCTGGCCTTCTTATTTAAATCCAAAACTGGGGAAAACATTGCCTGTTTTTTCTTGTCTCTCCTGGGTTTAGGGTAAGAGCTTGTGATACAAACGGACCATTACTTCAGACCCAGTGTGCCAGTGCATAAAGTGTCTTATAAAACGATGTGTAATGTATATCTAGTAAGTTTATGGAATATTCTCCATGGTCACATTAGGAGCTTCACTGCTGTCTGCTCTGTTTGTTTCTCCATCAGAGCCTTTTCCACACTTTGTTGGCGTTATTGTGAGTATCAGACATGGCAGGGAGAGGGCTTCCTAACTTACCCCTGGTTTCTGTGTCTTCTCTTTTAACAGATACAATCTGCCTGTTGGCAAACAAGGAGGCCCGTGTATGATTGAAATAGCTGCAGATAATGGCACGGCTCAGCATCTCGAGGAGTACGTCTCGCACCCTGTGTCACAGGTATCCTGACTTCTCTGCACTCAAATCTACCCTTTGTACAAGCATCATCTCATTTCAAACACACAATTATCTCTCAGTTATCTTATTCCTTTTACAGCACAGTTTGCCTTAAAAACATTGAAATGTTGGTACAGCAGTAATATCATGGATCCCGATATTCTTCAGTAAATAATAATAATTAAAGAAATACGCATGTATTTCCATCGAGAGCCATTCCAGCATTTAAACGCTGCTCTAATAATGAATGCCACAAAGCCATCAGTGGCTTTTAGTTTTTGTAGCAGGGTTGTTTGTCAATGTCTTTGCTTATATAAAGGCTGCATTGTTATCTAAAATTTCTGAAATCTGCTAAATGTCATTGTGACAATTATGAAGTAAAACAGTATAAATGCAGCATTAATGTTAAAGAGCAACACAGGAAATATGCCCTGGCATTTATGTCATATAGACAGATGATGTTTACTGGCAATCTTTTTTCCCTGACATCCCTGCATTTTTGTCCCACAGCCCTATACATTTGGCACCCCCACAGTGCCAACAGACTCGCCACATTCAAATAAACAACTTATAGAACTCATGACAGCAGGGCCATCAGTAGATTGACTGTATGTTGTTGTGTGCTGCCAAAGCCCATTGCTTTATGAATACAAAACAGGCTTCAATTTAGAAAAAAGTGCATCTTTTACAGTATTATCTGTAGATAATCACAATTGGCAAACATGTAAGCCACATCAAGCTTGTTCTATTATTAATCACAGGCTGGTCTTTTTTTTTCTGGCTCATTAATTTGATTAACAACACCTATATTTGTTATTAATTAATAATTTTGCTTTCACATTCAAATATGCAGAGAGAGTCTCAACCTTCCCACTGGCCCAACATGCCTCCCACTCCTCAGTGTGATTTATGGTCTTCTAATTTGAGATGCCAACATGTTTCTTTGTTCCTCATTCATTACACGAGCACTATCTTTGCTACAATTAGACATCACAGTGTTAAACTTTTTCTTGTATTGTCAGGTTTAAAGATGAAGTGAATGAGTGTGTTTCTAAAAATAAAAAAATACTACTTACACTTACACGCTGTGTATATTTGTGGATAAACAATACCAGTAAAAAGCTACTTGTAGTGTTTTGTGTCAAATGAAGATCTTAAAAATGTCTTGGAAACAAATATGTGCTTTAGTTATTTGTGTTGTATTTATGTTGGCTTTATCTGACACTGTCAGCCAAGAGAAGAAGTGAGTGGGCTCAAAACTAAAGCCAGCTGTAGACTGATAGCTGCTGTCACTTTCCAGTCTAGACTGCCGAGGCTAATCAGACAGCTTAGCAGATGTTGGTGAAGCAATATTGCCATCTATTTCACTGTTAGTATATGTCAAATTAGAAGTATCTTGATTTCTCACTAAACACTGTTATCTAGTTACTCAGGGCTGTGGCAAAGTGGCAGGCTGTAGTTTTCATTTTGGATCAGTTTCTTTTTAATTAGTACAAAGACAGGATACACCCAGCTATAGAGCTACTGTGTCAGGGTTCACAGCAGGCTTGCTGCTCTACTGGTGTATGAGACCAGATTGCATTCAATGCCCAGTAGCCGGTGCCGTAGGGGTATAATTACTCATAGATAAAGGGAATGAAGGTATACATGTAGATATATAAATACTAATAATATGGCAATCTTAAAATAATGTGGTGAAATGTAGTTGTTATTGCAGTACTTAATAAGCAACATCAGTTAGTGTAGGAAAAGTAAGTTACAAGTAAGTTTCCTCAGTCTGGCTTGTTGCACTTTTCATGTTTACTTTCCACACTGGTTATAGTTTTGTATTCCGTGTATATATAAAGCTTTATTCTGGTTATATTTTTTATAGCTGTTGGTTTTGTCTGTCTTCTTGTTTTTGACGTTTTGTTACATGTATTTATATTTACATTTTCTTGACATTTTTGATTCATGTTAAACTAAACAGCACCACGTAGACCTAGGGGCAATGATCATTTCACATACCCTTCACATACGTAATCATGGTTAGGCTCTAACCTGAAGGCCAGTATTTTTTTCATCAGACAAAGGAAACAGTCAAACTTTTTTGAAGCGTTAAATGAACATATCTATTTTCTGGCTTTGAAATATTACCTCTACTTATTCACACTCTATCCAGTATTTACTAAGCAGAGCAAATTGGCTTTAAGCCGCAATCAGAAAAAGTGCAGATTGGAGTAGCAATTTAAGCCAGCGAGTCAAACGAACAATTGCCAAATTTCTGAAAACAAAAGCACTTAGTTGATTCCAGTAATGATCAAAAAGAATTTACCAAGGGCAGTACAAATTAGCATAGGGTCACAGACATGCATGAGTAACCTGCCGTCAGCACAAATACAGTTACTTTTAATCTGATAGGCATAATATACGCATATGTTTTAAGGTGTTTGTGTACAACTTCTGATAAATACTACAAAGGGTCATTTGTAGTACCATAAGTAGTAGGATTGGTTGGTGTGTGTGTGTGTGTGTGTGTGTGTGTGTGTGTGTGTGTGTGTGTGTGTGTGTGTGTGTGTGTGTGTGTGTGTGTGTGCATGCGTGCGCGTGCGCTCTCCATGGTCCTGAATTGTGGAGGGAAAAAAAGAAGAAATAACTTGAAAATTCAATCTGAAGATTTCATGTGTGTCATGAAATATTTGTTGGTGTGAGGCATGCCATGAGGCCCTGTGACATTTGTAAAAGTAAGAGTCAGATCTTGTTTGACCCCTTTAGAAGAACGAGAGGGAGAAAATGAAATGAAGGTTTGGAAGCAGTGGGCTCGCTGTGAATTCTGTTTGGAGGTTTTAGGTCTTCCTTGATTTTTTCCAGCGTGTTTTTCTTTTAATATATAACAATGTATCTGTAGCAATCTATAAGCTGTGATAATGTCCCCCTACTGCCAATCAAAAAGAAACACATGTAGCCCTTTTGACACACCCTCTCTTTTCTTGTTATAGCAGCAACTAGTGAAACCATGCAAAGTGTTAAAAGACAGAAATATTGTTTCTTTATTAGATAATGGTGCAATTACTAAAGCATTTTAAATAATCTCCTTGCCAAATGCTGTGGTCCGAAAGGGAAACACCTTCAAATATATATTCAATAAGGCTATCCACAAATAAAACACGGCCTTGCCTTTTAAACTTTTCACTATGCATCTTGAGTAAATCCACACAGTATGTTTTTTTCCTTGCCCAAAGATGGTTCGCACTAGCCCAAAGGCATAGTTAACCTCGCCCCAAGGTTTTTGTCTGTTTTTATTGTGGCCAAGTTTTACTCATCTAAACTGGCCTTACATGTGCATAAGAAGAATATGAAACAGATTCCACACTGCCTAGCCCTGCCTTCAAATAAAATTCGAAAATGAGCACACTGCTCATGTGAAAGCGGTGCTGTGGGTCCACTTACAAAGTCATGAATTTTACATTAGTGGGGCTTTTCAAATGGACTCTTCTCATAAACATGGTAAACATGCTTGAAGGCACCATAAAGTCATACATTATCATCAGCCCATCATCATCACACAGCTACAGTGAATCACATACAAGCACAGTTTAGCATGTTTTAAAAGCAGCCATCACGCGCTGCTTGTTTTATATGAATCGTAAGCTTTTTTAAAGATACTTTCAAGGTCCTTACAAGTGTGGCTTCATTGCACATACATTCACAGGAACCCTGTCATGCATGTCTCTTTATAGGCTTTTAAATCTGCAGCGGTTATGTCATTTAAAGCTTGTATTGAGCCAACGTCCTAAATGATAATGTGGTCTAACACTTAAGTGTCCCTTCACTGAACACCTCCACTTCAGCTGTCCAACACTTCCTCCGATGCCAGCAAGCAGTTATGACGAGTGCCAAGGATGTATAAATTCTGACATGACTGATGTGATTTTGTAATGGCAGAGACGAAACTGGAAACAGTAATATTCAGTGTACTTTGAGCTCTTCATACTGTTAACATCCAGTATATTACATGACAAGGTTGCATTTTATCACTAGTGGCAAGTGGCAAATGAGCTTTTTTAATCTCGTAGTTAACATTCGGTGTCCGTAATTTGACTCAGAAATGTTCACATCAACACATTTCTCTTTTATTATAGTTTGTTTTGTTTTATTACCCATAGGACCTCAGAGTAAACCACAGGAACAGTTAGAATCTTTTAGGACAGAACTTGAAATCTTCTGTAGGTTGAAGAGAAATGACACAATGTAAAGGAAGGAAATTTATACAGTACGACGGAATAAAATATAGGCACTTTTATGCTTATGTGATGTACTCGTTTGTAGCATTTTTGCAGACACAGCTGCAGTTGTTAAGTTGACTGTTACAAAAGAATAAGTTACAGGTTCACACAATTTATCTATATTAGCCAAATGTTACCCAATTACCGCACATCAAAGGAACCTACCAGTGTTTTTTGTTTTTTTTAATGATCATTATCTCTAGATATGTGACATCCAAAGAACTGAAAAAGAAAACATTACTCTGTGCTCATATTTCTCTAAACTTACGAACGCATTAATTTTGATGGTTAGTCTCACATTAAACATGGAATACATTAAATGCCCAGAATCCTCACTTCCCTTGCACCCACTGCCTTTACTTACCCATTAACTTCACAGCTGGAGGATAAGTTTTAACATAACAGTTAAAAAAGGCACAACATTTAAAACAAACAAACAAACAAACAAAAAACAAACATGGGGTCTAGTGTAATAATGTAACAGATAGTGTAACTGACTTATTAACAAGAATAAAAGTTACAGTCTAGGTGATACTAATACCGCATTACACCAGAGGGTAACAGTAGCTGAGTCTGTTATCTTTCTTCTTCATCATCTCAGGATACATTAAGGTCCTAATAATGTAATAGCAGTAATAATTTCACACACACACACACACACACACACACACACACACACACACACACACACACACACACACACACACACACACACACTGTGTTTTCATATCTTTGTGGGGACATCTAATTGACATAATGCTTTCCCTAGCTGCTTACCATAAT
The DNA here is from genome assembly GCF_018398535.1 of Haplochromis burtoni. NCBI lineage: Eukaryota > Metazoa > Chordata > Actinopteri > Cichliformes > Cichlidae > Haplochromis > Haplochromis burtoni. The sequence continues at coordinate 3,916,476 of NW_024582373.1, forward strand.
ATATACTGCTGATCACTTATGTGTGTTAATTATTTATTTATTTATTTATTTATTTTACAGGGGACCTTTGGACCCATATTTCTTGGGGATGTTTCATCTCAGTGGGACATGCATGACAAGAGTGAAAAAGCAGAGAAGAGATTCATTGGTTGTATCAGAGAACTTCAGGTCAACTCAAAGGAGATTTACCTGATGGGTGAGGCAGTTAGAGGGAGAAATATCAAGAACTGTGACCCTCCTGTCTGCCAGCACTTTCCTTGTCGTAATGGAGGAACTTGTATCAGGTAACGGGTCACTTTTTACCCTATTAAAGTTTACTTAATTATCTTTAAACCTAAAAGGCACAAAGAATATAGGAAATCCAACTGTCCTTCTTTATGGAGTAATAATACATTGGACTCAGTAACTTGACGTGAACTGCACCAGATTTGTATAGAAGACTGAAATTGCCAGAATCAAAAACCAAGAAAAAAAGAAAATAAATAAATCAGTATATAAATTAGAATGCCATTACATGCATAACTTGAATGTATCACATAAAATAATGTAATTGAAACCAATGTTGGTATTTATGTAAATATGGCTATGCACTAACCAATTCTTAATGCAAAACTCATCAGTTGTCAGGCTTATTATATCAGCACTGGACTAATTCCAGTGTGGGCGTACTGGAGGGTAGCTGTGCTCTATGGAACATTGGCTTGTGCCGTGCTATCAGTACAAAAACAACAAACAAACAAACAAACCCAAAAAAATTGTAACTTGATTTTTTGTTTTATTAAGCGAGAAAAATATTTGGCAATTTCTATGATAAACTGTCATCACACGACAGACATTTTTGTCTAGTTTTGATCTAAATTAGCCATTTCTGCTCTTTCTTGTATTCTAGCCACAATGATGCGCGTTATGAGTCATTGAAATGTCTGTAATGACGTCTGGAGCAGGCGGGTCAAGAACACTTCATAATGCTGTCTTTCTGCAGTAAACAAAAATAATTTAAATTAGCAAGCTGATTTATTTTTCTTCTTTTAATGGATGATGGCCTTCTCAGAAAGCTTGTACCAAAACACTGATTGCACTATGAACAACACAAAGAAAGGGGGTTCAGGTGAAAAAGCAACTGCTGGCTTTATTATATTGCTTTCCCTCAGCTTTTCCATGTCATGGATTCAAAAAGGTGCTGGGAACATTCCTCTGAGGTTTTGGTCCATATCTTTATGATATCATCACACAGTTGCTGCAGATTTGTTGGCAGCACATCCATGATGCCAATCTGCTATTCTGCTTCCCTAAGAATCTCTATTGAATCAAAATCTGGTGACTGTGAAGGCCCTTTGGGTACAGTGAACCCATTGTCATGTCCAAGAAAGCAGTTTGAGCTTTGTGGCATGGCAAATTATCCTGCTTGAAGCAGCAATCAGAAGATGAGTACACTGTGGTCATAAATTGATGGGCATGGTCAGCAATAATACTCAGGTAGGCTGTAACATTTAAAAGATGTTTACCTGAGGCCCAGGTATGTCAAGAAAAAATCCTTGCCGCTATAAAAATGATGGTCTTACCAAAAATAAATGATTTATTCTCAATGATCCCAACTAAACCGCCACAAGATTGGTTCAGATCTCTAGATTCATATATGTCCAAATTCCTTTGGAAAAATAAACCCCCACGTATAAGCTTAAAAACACTACAAAAGACCAAGGATAAAGGAGGATTAGAACTGCCTAACTTTCAGCACTACTTCTTAGCAAACAGGCTTCAGTTTATCTCAGGATGGCTAAAACACACCCTCTTAGATGAACCTTGGCTAGATGTAGAACAAGCACTTTGCAATAATCTAGAGATCTCAGACCTACCATTTATCAGCTCAAACATCCAACGACATGAATGCTTTAAAAGCATCAACATCAGCTCTTCTCTGACAGCATGGTGGGAGTTTCTAAAATTGACGGCGTCTTCATTAATCCCATGCAAACGTACACCTATCTGGAACAACCCTGACATATTACAAAACAATAATATGATAAACTTTTCAGATTGGAGTGGTAAAGGAATCAAATATTTAGAACATATACTAGAAGGAACAGAATTTATTTCATTTGACGAGACTAGTTACACAATATGGGATCAACAAGAAAAGATTTTTAGAATATCAACAAATTAAATCCATAGTAAAAAAGAAATTTAAACCGGGTCAAGTTGAACTACAAACACCACCAAGTGTGGTTCAATTTCTTACTCTTAAAACCCCCAAATTACTATCCAAAATATACAGAATGCTTTCTAAAACAGATGAATCAATATCACTTCCTATTGCAAAATGGGAAGCGGATTTATCAGTTAACTTAGACCTAAAACTTCTGGTCTCAGATTTGCTTAAAAACCTTTCATCTAATTAGAAATCCCAGTCTTCAATTAATTCAATACAAAATATACATAGAGTGCACTATACAGGTCATCGGATGTTCAAGATGGGCTTTACGTCTACCAACAACTGCTCACACTGCCAAACCAATTCACCGGACAATTATATCCACGCTCTTTGGTTCTGTCCACCAGTTCAGAAGTTTTGGCGCGAGATATGTGAAGACTTATCGAAGTGTCTGAAATGTAACATTCCAACTTCCCCCTTAGTGTGTTTGTTGGGCAGCTTAGATAATGTCACTTCAGAAAAGAATATCGCCCATATGGTTTTCACTGCCCTATGCATAGCCAAGAAAACAGTCCTCATGAACTGGAAAAATAAAAATAATCTTAATTCTAACCAATATAGAAATTATCTATTAGATTACATTAGTCTTGATACAGCCTCTGCCACCACATCAGATCAATTGCTCTGGGCTCCTTTGATCAGCTCCATCACCTAGTGGGGGTGGGGGGTCATAGTTTGGTCCCACCTTCGCTGTTGTGATTGGTGTGGGGGTAGGGACAGGCTTAGGGCGTCGGGGGATTCCCCAGGAGCATCTTCCTTGGAGGGCTCAACCCGGGGTTGCGGTCATGGCCTATTAAGGGCTCTGTTGGCTCTTAGGTGACGGTTTCCTCGTGGCTGTGTGCAGCGGGGCTAGGGGAGGGTCTGTGCTGACAGACGTGGGTTACTGACCTGGTAGCCTGGCCGCCCCTGGGTGGGTCCAGGACAGGCGTGGGGTTCTGGGGGTGCTCGGTCTCTGGGCTGGGGCCCTGGCTGGGCCTTGGGGGCTTCGGTCCTGGTTGGTGTGTTGCCGGGGTTGTGGGCGGGTGGGTGTATGGGGCCCAGCCCTGGCGCAGGGTGCCGCCAGTGCATCGAGCCACCTGGGGGGCTCTTCAGCTGGTGGGGGAGGCTGTTACATCTTGCAGGAGGTCTCCTCTCTTCAGGAACTCACTCTGCAGGAGGGGGAGATACAGGAGAGGTGGAGGAAGATCTCAGCCTGGGCGTCTATTGTCTTGTGTAGTCTGGAAGATGAGTGGATGACGGGGTGGGTGCAGTTTTCTCTGTGGTGGGGTCGGGTGGGCTGTCCCGGGCTCTGTGGGGCCGGCGGCGCGACTGAACCGGGCCCTGGGCCGGATCATCATGGGACCTAAATACAAGCGCGTCATGCTCACAGGTGTACACACGGGTGCTCACACACACAAACTACACCCTTTTTGGCTCCTACCTCAAAGCACACTGTGCGCTGTCCATCTTACGTGCTGCACAATAATGTTTAATATTTAGTATTTACTGTTATATTCCCATAGATCATCGTGATGTTGTTTATTCTATTGCTCTTTTTCTTCTGCTTGTTTTCTCTTTTTTTCTTTCTCAACAGGTGATCCAGGTGATTGATATATGTATTTTTTGTCTGCTTATTTTGTTGGTTTTTGTTTTTTGCCCTTCGTCCCTCTTCTCTGCTGTTTTTTTTTCCCTCTTTCTTTCTCCCCTTTCTTTTCCCCAGTCAAGTCTGTCCCGTATTTAGCAAGTGAAAATAAAATAAAATAAACAATAAAAGGTGAATCAAATAGACCATAACGGCAAGGCTGGGATGGTCTATTTGGTAAAGTAAATCCGTTGGGCATCTTTCTTCACCTTTAGACAATCCATCTAATGGCAAAAGAGCCAAACGGGACAGGCAAAAACCGTCATTAAACCACCAGCAGCAGCAGCCTGAATCATTAATTCAAAGCAGGATGGATCTGATTAACATGTTTTTATGTTATATACCCCACATTTTGACCCAACCATCTAAATGTCACAACAGAAATTCAAGACTCAACTGAACAGGGAAGGTTTATCCAATTTGCGACTATCAAATTTTGATGATGCAGTGTGAAATAGCTTCAGTTTCCTCTTCTTAGCTGAGATGAGTGGCATCCTGTGTGGTTTTCTGCTGTTGTAGCCCATCTGCTTCAAGGTTTGATGTGCTTTCAGAGATGCTCTTCTGCATGCATTGGCCATAATTAGTGGGAGGATTTTTGTGTTACTGTTGCCTTCCTGTCAGCTCAAAACAGTCTGACCGTATTCCTCTGGTCTCTGGCATCAACAAGGCATTTCCCCCCTGAGAACTCCCACTCACTGAATGTTTTCTTTTTTTCAGATCATCCATTCTCTGTAAACCTTAGAGATGGCCATGTGGGCAAATCCCAGTAGATTAGGACTTTCTGAAATACTCAGGCTTGCCCTGCTGGCACCAACAACCATGCCAGGTTCAAAGTCACTTAAATCACCTTTCTTCGCGATTCTGATGCTCAGTTTGAACTGCAGCAGCTCGTCTTGACCGTGTCTACGTGTTTAAATGCTCTGAGTTTCTCCCACAGTATTGGATGATTTGTGTTAATGAGCAATTGAACAGGTTTGCCTAATGAAGTGCTTCTCAGTGAATGCATACTTCATAATTAGATCCCTTAAATCACTTTTCTTTTAAATTAGCAACATATTCACATTACATCTACATTACAGGTGGGTTGTTTTATCCAAGCAATGTATTTGTACACATACTCTTGGGTGTCTTTCCTCCAGCACAGTATGATATGTGAAAAGAGCAAGCCAAGGATCAGTCAACCAAGTCTATGACTTATGGATGAGGCCATGATGTCCAGACTTTTACTTCCTCTAAAGCTTCAATAAAAACACTGGACCCACAGTTCTTGTGATGCAGCTTTTGTTATGCTCTTCCTGTGTGGTAAATGTCTACATCTCTACATCATCCCAGAGTCTGTAACATTTGTTCTATTGAGAATTTCAAATTTTGAACTTATGAGTATTCTGCCTCAGGTCTCAAATCTCCTGAAATAATAATAATAATAATAATAATGGATACTTTATTGATCCCCATGGGGAAATTACTTGTTTTTCTCTGCATTTGACCCATTCACTCAGTGAAGCAGTGGGCAGCCCACTAAGCAGGCGCCCGGGGAGCAGTGTGTAGGGACGGTACCTTGCTCAGGGGTACCTCAGGGTAGCCGTTAGGTGGATTCGAACCGCCGACCTTCTGATCACGGGGTGACCACTTTACCTACTGAGCTATCCCTGCCAAATAACATGTTCTTGCTCTGAAAAGTCAATGTAAAACACAGGACAGCAAATAACAGGAAGTGCTGCTGCTTGAGTTCCTGCCATGTGATTGTTTGATTAGATATTTGCATATTTTGCATTGACAGCCAGTTGAACAGGTGCACCTCACAAATTGGCCAGTTAGTGTGTTTTGGTCTGTTTAGAGCTGTGATTTCTTCTAAGGGAAATGGATCCATTTGTCTCAGGTGTACTATTTAGCCTATTTTCTCTGAGCTTATTGTTTTGGGTTTTACGAGCCAAGATTTTAAATCTGACTTTATTGGTGTCATCAGTGCAGTCAGCTGTTTTCAGCTAAAAGGCTCTAAAATCTTATTTTCCATTGTCTGTCAAATATTACGACAAGAGGTATCAACCAGCAGGTAAACATACATTTACTGGATGACGGGAGTTATTTCTCCTGGGAAATGATGAAGTCAAATGAGAGAGAAAAGAAAAGAGATATTGGATTTTAATTCATCAGGTCATCAGAATGTGTCGCAAATGAAATACAGCGTAACATCTGCTGGATGTGTGATCTTCTGTCATCTTGAAAGGAGGCTGGAAAGATGACACATGGGTGTTGTTTACAGCTTCAAATTAAAATCTCCCTAAAAGAGTAATGTAGCCATGGCCAGTTAATTTTCGCTTTTTCGTGTCAATTTTCTCTTGTCCACTAAAGGCAATCGCTACGCCAAGTTAGTCCTGCATGCCGAGGCGAATATGCAAAGATCTGCTCTTCCTTTATCTTTATCTAGTGCAGCTCATCAGACTGCCATCAGGCCCCACTTACCAGCCATTTTGCCTGTCTTTTTAAATATGCATTAACTACACATGATGCTCTTTCACCTTAGGTAAATGCCTTCTTCATTGTGTTATGACACTATCAATTAACAGATGCATTTATTCAACAGGAAATGAAAAAGGACACCATGAATATTGGAATGTGAATAGCTCCAAGAATACCAATTAAGAGCTGGTGGCATTGGCTTGTCATGTGCGAGAGACTGGGCCTTGCAATTATCTGTGTGATGAATACGCGTTATTGCAGTATCCTCTTGAACCACACAGCATGCGGAGGTCACCAGGAGTTCAGAGAGCTCTGGTCTATGTGGTAGTTGCCCTGAATTGCACTACTGCAACATAATAAGATGAATAAGGACTTTTATCCGAAGTTCAGTTGGGGTGATTTTTACCACTGCCTGCTTTTAATGTCGCTTCTGTTCATTTAGGCAAGTAGAAATATCAATATTAAACCCAAGAGGATAATGGCTTGTGGCTGCTGTGTGATACATACACATTAACCAGCCAGGCAATCAGCACCTGAAAACTGTGTCCTTTTTATCTTCAGTGCCAGCCCTGCGATGGTTGATATCTGTGTCGTTTATAAATCTCGGCTGCAGGTCACACAGGCAGATGTTATTAGACAGAGTGTCAATGCAGTTTATTTTCAAGACATATACACGCATATAATCCTATTTTCAAAAAGGTTAGAAGACAGTGTAAATATAAGCAGAATGCATGGATTTGCAAGTCATTTTAATACTTTGCTTTATTGATAACAGCATAAGAAAAACATTCTGTTTATATTTCAGCTGTTACTTGCCAATATTATACAGACTTCTACCACACAATTGTGTCAATGGCTTCCAGCTTTGCATTCAGAGACTTCTTTAGATTCTGTGATTTATTTAATGATATTATGCACCTTGCATAATTAAATAGCCACATTAATTGTGCACACAAACAATATTCTTAAATTGTTGAACTGTTCGCCCACACTGTGTTTTACAGCACCCTGAACCCATCTCCATAGTTACTTCTGAAAGCCTCTCTGGGATCCTCTTTTTATACCCATTTATTGTTTAATTGGAGGAAAATGCGCAGACCTGATTTCATACAGTTAGATAATAAGTCAAAAGGCATCATGATGATTAGATAGTTTTTTAAATAAGTGTCTTGTCCCTGGATACTCTTCTCCCTGACTGTGAGTGTCCTGCTGGGGTGCTGATGCTGATGGCATCCCAGTATGCCTCTCTCTGTGCGTGCGCTGAACCTTTTGAGTGAGCAGTTGGCAGCGCCTGAGGGTGTCTGTGGTTAGGCTGCGAGCATTAGGAACCGATGTTTACTCTGCCCAGCGAGGTCCTATTTTGTCTTTTTGTGCTTATATCTAGGCCTTGTTTGTCGCATAAGCAAAATTTGATTTCAAGGACTTTGGAAAGTAATACGGCAAATAATTTTCTTTATAAAATGACAGCTTTTATACTGCTTTTTTAACCATAACACAGGATTGTATCCCTCTGTCTTTGTCTAATTTAAAATTTGCGCAATGATCTCAAACAAGTAAGTGGGGCAGATAGCATGACAGGAAAAAAAATAAAAAAATCAATTTTTTTCTCAGCCCTTTAAGCTTATTATCCAACATGTCAAGCTACTTCTTTAAGTCCATATATCAAACCGGTAAAGTACAGTTGATGAGAGCTCTAACAAGGATGAAAATGACCCCAAAACCTAAAACTTGAGCTATAAAACCAAAGCTGAATTAGATGAAACATACTGAAATTCTGAAGGTAACTGCTGAGTTAGAAAATGATTCTCTGTGAGCCTGTAACTCTGACGAACACATTTCTAATAAAAGCATTTCTGATTTATTGTTAATGGAAACTTATTGATTGCAGCTGCTTTAGTGTATTCATCATGGAGTGAGATTGTGTGATCTTCTCAGGGAAGTAAAAGGAAACGAGCTGATGGTCTACAAGGATAATATAGGATAAGGATACAATGAACAGAGCACATTGTATTCACACTCAGAGGAGAATATGTGCTAATTGGTTGAAGTAGAGATGGCGCTTTGCTGATTCTGTGGTGGCCGTGTTTTGGTAGCACTCAGTCCTCCTCATAAGTTCACTTCTGGCAAGTGTTCTTCACAAAGAAAGTGAAACTAATTTTACCTTAATCAGACCTCCAGCTATGCTTGTTTCAAAGTATCTATAAAATAACTCAAGGTCCAAGAAACAATTATTCCACTTCATTCTGAGCACAGTTGTGGTCTCAGAAGGATATTTCCAAAGAAAGCTCGCTCATTACAGACTTTATTGCATTTGCGTCTTTGAATTTTGGAGGACGAGTGCGTTCAAAACAATTCTGTGAAGATTTTTTTGTTAACTTAATTTTTATGTTGGTTTGTTTGCACTAGTAAACATGTTTAAAATAAGTTCCTGTATAACCTTGACATATTTAGAAGTAACAAATAATGATAATAGGTAAATGGAAGCAAGTTGCACACAACTCAATATGAAAGGAAAATGGCATTCAGCATTTAAATTTCCCGTGAGATCTGTTTGTTTTTTTTATCATTATTTTGACTCTAAATAAAGTATAATGAAATACAATAGAGATTTTAACATGACATCTGTATCTCTCTATTGCTCTTACTAAATTCATTAATTAAGACTAAAACGCTAATGTGTTAATCAGTCTCTCAGTACTTTTTTAACACCCCCATCTAATGCTTCCTGCTGAAGATGTAAATCTTTTAAAAGGAGCCACATTTTAAATGTAGGTTAATTCTTCTTAAAGGCTAACAGATTTCCTGAAACAGCTGTGCACTGTCACTCAAGCAGCAATAAATCTTGCATTTGCTGAGCGCTAACATGAGTTGTGGACAGATTTGATGCTCGATTGGCCTAAATATTGACTAAAATATTGATTTACTATTGACTTAAAGTAATCTGCAGCGGTCATGTTCATTGCATTTAACTACCCTGAAAACACCAGTTCAGTGACGCTGGTCTTTCGTGTGTGAGAGGAAAAAACAGCTCAGTGAAAAAGGTTTCGGTAGGCTTTGTTGGCAGAAATAAAATAATGTATGGCAATATTTTTTTTTTAAATTAGGATTGGTAGTTGTGTTATGTTTCATAATGAAACAACTGAAGATTCTTGACATCAAGTATTGTTTTTGACGACTACCTCTTAGCCACAGTGTTTCTGGTTAGCCGGAATTCAAAATTGTAATGTTTTGAAGTTTGTTTATACCAGATTTCTCAGCAGAGTCAGTCGGCAGGAATGATTATGTGACTTTGTGAATGCTTCCTCAATGTGTTGCTGCCATGGAGAAAATAATGTCTCCTGTAGAACAGCCAAGAATTACAGCTGTCATGGATGATGAGCTCAAAAAGAGAGAAATTGATTGTATCGCTTTAAGAGCCTGACAGTGTGAGTGTGTGACAGATAGGCACAGGACACACAAATGTGAGTTTTACATGATGAGGACTCGCTTCACTTTGGGTTAATGTTATCTCTTGAAAACTTTCCAACAACTCAACAGGATAAGTGCAACATGTTTCATCTCCTAAAAAGTGTTTTCCTCAAACTCTCTTAGAAAGAAGGTAGCTTTACCAACATGCTCGTGTCCTTGCAAAATAATAAGGATGACAAAATGTGTTGGTTACTTTTCGGTTGTTACAGGCTAGAAATGTTGTTATTTCACCTTTCATATATAGATAGGCCTATTTTTCTGCTGGTTCTTCAAAATCCCTGCAAGATTAAACAAAGTTAGGACATTTACACTGTAAATGTCCAAAAGGCTTTTGATCAATGCCATCATCAGACACTTTGTTAGGTCCACCTGTTTAACTGCTTATAAACGCAAGCATCTAATCAGCCAATCACATGACATGACATGTTGATATTGTCAAGACAACCTGCTGAAGTTGAAATCGAGCATCATAATGATGAAGTGACTTTGACTTTAGGTGACTTTGAATGTGTCATGGTTTTTAGTGGCAGACGGACTGGTCTGAGTATTTCACATCTACTGGGATGGCTGATAACAGGCTGATAGGAAGGCAACAGTAACTCGCATAACCATTAAGACCACCACACTGGATGTGGTCTTCTGCTGCAGAAGCTGTTGTGCTGCGTCTGCACTTTTGGGATGTGATAGAACAGGAAATTTTTATAAAGGATGTTCAACCAACAAATCTAAAGCAACTTTGTGATGCTGTCGCGTCTATATGGACCAAAACTTATGAGGAATGTTTCCAGCACCTTATTGAATCCATGCTATAAGAAATTGAGGTGCACAGGAAAGGGAACTCCAACCCATTACTACCAAGGTGTATGTAATAATGTTTCCCTAAGTGTATTTTATGTTCAAAATCCCTTGGCCAAAGATAATTAGAAGTCAGCTTACAAAACACTGTGGAAACACAAATATATTGGGTATGTATTTAGTGTATGAAAAGATGACATGTTTGAAATATTTTGTAATGAAAAGAATCCCAGAGGTACTGTACTGAACCTTGCTGTGTAACTAACATTTTATCATGGGAAATATATCCAGCCGGTGCCATGCAGCTCTTTACACAAACGTCCTTTTAGTGCAAAGTAAATGTTCATATCAGACATGAGGAGCAAATAAAAACTGTGTGAAAACTACGCTGCATACAGTTACTCTACCGTCAACTTAAATGCAATTATTGTCTGTTTGAGGTTAAGATTCAAGACAGAAAACACTGTGAAATCTGTACAGCAGCATAGATTTTTTTTTAAATTATTATTTCTTTCATGCACATTTATGCATGCGTGTGTGCTCCAGATGATCATTAATTATCATTTTTGCTTGTTTCAGATATTTTTCTGTGAGTAATACTTCAAATAAAACGTTCGCTTTTTCTTTCTTTAGTGTTCTCCTAAACACTGTATGTTCAGTGAGTTCTTGTTTCCTGTTGCAGTGTCACAGAGCAGCAACAAAACGCTCAAGTTTTTGTCCGTTATCGGTCCACTGTGTGTCGTGGACAAAGATAATACACAAGTTTATCACTCTCAGCTCTTACTACACACAGTTTGTTTAAATCACAGCATCTCTGACACGAATGGTAAATATAAACCTCGGTGTTACTGCTGATCAGATTGGCTGTTTGTCAGTGTAACGGGCCCGGGGTTGATGTGACTTTTATTCACTTATCATTTGAAATATGGGTTTGCATTCGATTTGTCCATAAACTGTGTCATTCTGGGCCTCCCGCTTTATCAGTGCAGCATGGGTCTAAATGCAAACACAGTCTTTGTGCAGTGTAGCTCCTCTCGTATGAGGTGCACTCTCCACACTCCTTTTCTGTGTTTTTATTAAACATTGGAAATTTCTTGCTGGTTAAGGAGTTGGTAAGTTTGCAAAAATGCAGCGATGTCAAGAATAGCTAATTCATGAGACATCACAGCAGTGCGTTCGGTTTTATTAGAGGACAATGTTCCACAAAAATTCTAAGGCTAAAGAGTTTTGCAGTATAAAATAAGACTTGAATAGATATGCTGGCATATTTCAAAAGTGAGAAGTTTGAATGTGAACATACTTCCAAAAGTGTTACTGAAAAGCACAGTTTTCTGCAGAGTGCAATGTGTTCTAGGTTGGACCATACAAATATTGTCTGATCCCTTGAGAAAAGTTCCTTCATGCTTTATACTGCCTTTCTATATGGATTTATTTCAAGTCTCATCTTTGTATGCATTTCTATGGCAGTATGTTTCAAAAGGCTCTGTGATGGAGACTTAACAAACATCACCCTTCTCCACCGGCAAGGAAAAGTTTGCAAGGTTGCCTGGAAGAGGTCAGAAAAATATCGAACAGCCTCCCGCTCGCTCAGAAGTCTGAGAATGTCAGGTCAAAGCCGTGTGTAAATTCCACTTCATCACTTGGCGTATAATGGAATTCAAGTTACAGATTAATTGAGTGAGGGAACAGACGCTTTCAGATAATTTTCCCACCCACTAACAAACAGAGCATGTGTAGTATACGTCTGTCCAACTGGCTCTTTACATTCTGGAAAGCAAATGGTCTTTCAATCTATAAATGCTTTCATCCAGAGAGCTGAGGACTTCAGCCTTACTGTAGAAGTGTATTTGCATACAAACAAGCACTTAAAAACAAGCCCTCTGTAAATAACTTACTGAAATCTGAGAAATACATGTGGCTGCACATCTTATTGTTCTAGCTGACAGGAATATCATAAGCTAACCGGTCAATTATTCATCATTTTATCTGGTACTCATTAGATTAAAAATGTATGTCTTCTTTAATTATTTATCCAGCGTGTGTGCTGCAGCGGTAAGGATTCGATTGGCTGGAGATATGGCGTTATGCATTTGTGATTAACATATTCAAATTTATCTGCAAACATTACTACAATTTAGTAATCAGGGTGATTGCCTGTGGCAAATTAGAATAACCTTTTGTCACCCCACACATCAAGTTTGTGATTAGGCCAATTAAAACTCGAGTGTTGCTGCTCTATCTACACTTTACTTTTTTGGAGACAGAAATATCTGCAGCCTGTTTTTGCACAAGTCATTTAACCATTCAAGCTTAATGATGTATCTTCCCTCCATTTACATGGAGTTTGGTAGGTTAAGTCTTTTTTCCTTTACTGCTTTTGAGGATCAAAATTGATCGATAGTGAAGGTAAACTTAGGTCGGGCAGAATTTCACGCGCAACTGATCCTTCTGTTAATTGTAAGCCGCGTTCAGTGATGGAGAATCGCTGCTTACCTACAGATGGCAGCTAATTGTTTTGTGGTCTGTGTTTTATGAGAAAAGAGAAAGTTAAATATTAAATGTATTCTCGGTTAAGCCGCAAAACCCATGTTTGGACAAAAGGTTAAAATATATTTTGGCAGTAAATGAAGCAATTGTAATATTATTATATTTAATAGTATATTTGCTATGTGGTAAATCATACATTCTTTCAAAGAAAAATATGTTTAATATATGCATCAAATAGCTGTAGGCCAATATTTATCATTTGTGCAGATATGATTGACATGTAGAAGTACATTTAATAATGAATATTTCAATAATTATTTAAAAAAAAAACATTTTTAAAAGTCCAGCTCAAAAAAATAGTAGTTAACAGTTCTACGAGTATATGCATAGCCACCTGTGGTGTGGCCCCTGGCTCCGCCCCTATTGTTCAACTGTCCAATTATCCTTTTTCTGTCCTCACTTTTCCTGTGCAGAGGTCTGGATTGTTGAATCGGTGTCTTTCCCTGCGAAAACATCACGACAAACATGTCCACATATAGTCTCACTTACGTGTAATTTAGTCTCAGATTTTCTGTGGGAGAAATCTGGCGCTTCTGGAGGAAAACCCACACAATTTGTCTGCCACCAACATTTAAACACTGACACTAAGTGACGATGCAAGGGACAAATTAGCAGGATTCAAAGCATTGAATCAAAACAGCTGCAGCAGGAGGTGCAGTGGCATTTAATATTTCATTCTTCCTCTTGCAGGTTGTCAAAGCCTATAAAAAATAACACCGCCTGTTCTGTTCACTACATGACATTTTTCCATCTTTCAGTATTGCTTTAAAACCATTTTTCACAGTTGTCAGTGACACTGGACAGCTGTGCATCACGATACCTTAAACTAGCTTGGAATCAAGCAGCCTGCTAATAACCATCAATTCAAGCATTTTCCCTTTGTGTTTCCATATAGTCATATCAAACAGTTCTCAACTTTGATGACAGAACGTAAATATTTCATTTCTAGAAGCCATTTTCTCAAGGAGCAAAATATATTCTGCAGCACTGCTCAAAACACATTATTAATTTATAGATTTGAAACCCCACCAATGCTTCCTCTGTCTGATTTTATACCTTTCAGAGTTGTGCACATCTTCGAGCATCCTATAAAGTCCCTGTCTGGATATCACTTTGCATGCTAGGTCACCCTCTGCTTCTTGCCAAGAGAGAAAGTACACAATTTAATGGTGGAAATTAGACAGAAAAATCTGGTTTTAGGTTTTTTGACATGCCAAAAAATTCTGTTTTGTTTTGTTTTTGGTTAGCGTACATGTGATGTTGTACGCTAATGATGCTGGCTTCCTGCAGCTACTTCTATGATTCACACATCCAAACCTTTGGGATTTATATTTTTCTCCACCACTGTCACTAAGTGTATAGCCGACATCTCATGGATTGCATACTCTTTTGAAATTATGCATTTCAGTGTGCGTAGTTTCAGCTTCACTCCACTTCTTATATGTTGTACGTGGTTGTCTGTACATTTAGTGATGCTGAGGACTGGTTCTGCGAGTGCCCCCCATTATACACCGGACGGCTGTGCCAGATCACCTCCTGTGAGCGCAACCCCTGCAGTCACGGAGCCACATGCATCCCGAAGTCACCATTAGAGGCCGTTTGTCTGTGTCCCTATGGAAGACAGGGTCTGCTGTGTGACCAAAGTAAGTGATTCACAGAGCAGCTACACACGGAACAATGCAGGGCAGATGTAGCAGCTTCATTAAGAGAGTGATCTGCAGACATGTAGTGAATTAGAGCCTTGAGCATTTGGTAGAATCAGCGTCTGTTGTTAAATAAAACGATTAATGAAATTAAATTTTGCTGAAAAAGCAAAAAAATCTTCCTCCATCCATGGAGTCAGATAATCAGGACAAAAGTTGTGGCTACTTGTTTGAATATTTTAGCCTATTTCAAGTTTATAAGATCTTATTTCCCAACAGCTGTCGTTTCAGCACTGTCTCACATATATATTTTTTTCTTATGTCAGGCTGCTCCTCTGCATTAGTAGTGTTTTAAATGTAAGGGTTATAAGCAGTTTACTACAATAACTTTTGTGTTTGGTACTATTTGCAAATGTTGCTGACACTTAATTGAGAACTATCATGCAAATTTCTAACTTCCTATTTTTATTCTTAGACTATACTAGAGTAGCTTTGTATGATTCAGCGATCAAAACAATCCTTATAGCGACACAAATATATACAAATGTTTACTTAAATCTTTTAACAAGAGGTGCTGAAGGTTCTGCAGTGTCTTTTAAATTGACATGGCAGATTTATTAACTTCTCGTTAGTGATCATTCATGATTGACTACAAGTCAGATTTGTTTGAGAGCACTCACTGAAATACTCAAAATAATGTGAAAATTCAAGAACTTACTGAAGATCTAAGGAGAATTGTAGATTTACAAAAGCTGGGAAGGTCTCTTGGAGCCATTTCTGGAATGCAAATTCAAATATCATCACTTCAAACAATTGTACAAGTTATTCACATGTGTTGATGCTTTGCCAATGTTTGGAAGAAGAGCCAGATTGTCACCTTAAAATGAGAGAAATTTGATTAGGATGTTCAGGAACAACTCAGGAATCAACTGGAAACTCCTGGAACACCAGTGTCACTGTCCACAGTGAACTAAGTTTTAAATCACCATTGACTCAAAGCAAGAAAGAAGCTGCTGCTCCAAAATCGAAAAGCCACATGCTTTCTGGACAAAGGTTTTATGATCTGATGAGACAAAGATTGTTTGGAGAAGTAAAGGTGATGCATTCAAACCTAAGAATACTGTACCGGCTGTCAAGCATGGTTGTGGTAGCATCATGCGCCGGGGCTATTTTGCTGCCTATGGTTCTGGGACATTGCACAAATTCTTCAACTTCACCTCAGATCAACAAATAGACAGTTGACAAAGTTGGATGTTCCAACAGAACAATGATCACAAACACACATCAAAACTGTTTTTTGAATAGATAAATCAGGCTAACATTAACCTCACTCCTAGTGAAAATTTCTGGACAACCCTTAAAAAGCCAGGTCTGTGCCAGGAAACCAAACTATTTAAATGAACTCCACCAATTCTGCCAAGAAGAGTGGTTAAATATCCAGGCAGTCTTGTGCCAGAAGCTATCAAATGTTTCTGGTTAAGATGCAGCTTGCTGAGGAACATTGAACCACATATTAGTGGTGTTGTATGTATATATTTAAGTTTAATCTTGTATGTTTTAGAGAAAATCCTACATAAATTCAAACTTGTGCACCCAATTCTTTCTTTTTTACATTCATTAAAGATGTAAACTCTACCCACAATCCTAAATTGAAAGAGCAACGTCTCTGATTGGTGGCGGTCGCTGTTATGTTGGAGGTGTTTAAATCCACAAAGGTTACTTAGTGTAGGTCACGTAGCATTGTGCCATATCAATAACTAAGTTATTCTTTACTACAGATGTGCAACACAAACTACAAATTATATTCAGTTATCACTGGCTACCAAGTTGTGATTCATGAGTCTTTAGCCAATGAGCATGCAGTGACATACCACTAAATCCTTAATTTTGAAATATAGCATGATGGATTTACAAATGATACTTAACATATCCCAGAATGAATGACTAAACCTATAAACTGAGTAAACTGCATCCTTGTCTTTCACTGTCCATGACAGCTAACGTGGTTTAAAAATGTTTTTGATTTCAGTCAAATGTTTTAGAAAAATGAGATACCTAGAAATGATTAAATAGATTTTTTTTTTATACAATTATCTTTCTATTCTATGATGGTTTCTGTATTACTTTATGTGTGTGTTTTCCAAAAAGTAATGCCATAAAGAAGAGGGCTTCACAGGTCATGGTTCTCAGAAACAAAAGGTTTTGCTTGACTAAACTGGCTGTGGTGGCAGCAGGGTGCTTGGCATATAAGTCGCTCAGCCATGCCACAGCCCCTGTCAGAATCTCAGCACCCACATGCCAAACACAGAAATTTAACCTTCCAGTTTCACACTAAGTATATGGCTGACATTTGAATTTTAATCCTGATAACATCAGACAAGATCAGAGACAAACTGATCACTCCTAAGGTCTCCTGCCTTCCAGGACTACTTGCTACTTTGGAGCTTGTTTCCTAACGTGGTGCCCTTAGCAAAATACCAGCCGTGATAGCACGGCAGCAGGGCCGTCTTTTATTTATTTTTGTCCTTCTATTGTGTCTATTAGGACAGATGAAACAGTAACAATATGGTTTGTATTTGTTTTCTTAATGTCATATTTTCAGTTCTTTGGTTCAGTTCTCATCAGGTGGTCTGAACAACCAGGAAATGGAGGAAAGGCAAGACTAGGAAGCAAAGCTGAAATGCCTCCAGAATCAAGTTCATGAAACATTCATGCGTATTGAAGATGCCTTCACTCAGAAATATTAATGTTGTACCTTTGTACACAAGTTGGAATACCTCCTGTTAAAGATTCATGATTGGAATTGATAGAAATAAAACATGGAAAATGATGTACTGCATTTTCAGTATATGATACTGTCAGTATAGCACATGTTCTTACAGATACAGATTTATATATTTTACTCCACACTTAGCTATAGTGTGTGTCTTACACGAGTCTTGTCTGGTAATTATACAGCTAAATGCTGTTTCATCTTTATAATTTTATGTGTCAAATTGGTGAAATGACATATTTTGTTATGTTTGAACTGTGCCAAAAAAGGGGGAAAAAACGATTTCATGACATTTTAGTGTTACTTTCGTCTTCTTGACTCTTTCTGGAAGTTCACTTCTAGTTCACGGACACTTCCTGGGGTTTTTTTGCACACACAGCTCTGACTACAGATGTTCAGGGCATGTGCAGGTCATGGACCTTTCAGATTTAGTCCATGTTTCTTATTTCAGCTTGGATTATCAGCCTTTTGGGGGATCATTATCCTGTTGTCAGGTTTTTGTTGTTTTTTTAAGTTGTTGTTTTTTTCTCTTTTTTTTGCTTTCATGCAATGCTTGAAATGATTTTTTTCTATTCATTTAAAATTTGGGTGCCACACAACCCTAAAGCAGTGCATTTCCAGTGCGACGTCTTATCAAATTGGGTTCAGTTTTCTTCAACCATACAATACTATTGGTATTATATGGTTTTAGGAGCCAGGTTTTAACTTTAGCTTTTGACAGTTTCCAGCAAACCTTAGTTGAATACTTTTTGGGATGGTGACACAGGTAAGGTTGTTCCATGCATACCCTGTTTATCAACACACTGCACGCCATCAGCTAACCCATCCCATGGATCTGCTTTGTCTTTCAGCATAGCAAATTGCACAGCTTTATCAGAAAGTTTTCTTGCTCTTCCAGATCTTGTCTTGACTTCCACATCTTCCATCCTTTGCCACTTCTTAATGACATTTCATAGAGTAGAAATTGCAAGCTTGAAGCGCCGTGATATCTTTTTATAGCCTTTCCCTCCTTTGTAGGCATCAATTAGCTTCATTTTCAGATCTCAGTACTTGCTTAGAGGAGCTCATGGTTTTTGAGTGCTACCATCAGCTCTAGCAGTCATCAGCTGACAATTATAAATTCTTCACCTGCCATGCAAGTCTTAATGAATCAAATAAGGCCAAATAAATTCAAAAAGTTCTAAGACTTTACATGTTGCAGAGTTCAACAACTTTGTTTAACCTTCACGAGTTATTTTAATGTCTTTTTTTTGCATATAATCAATCTTAAAGAGCTTCACTCTTTGAACAATGTGCTACATTATTGTCGATTAGCAATTTAGTTTAGCAGTGGTGTAAGTTTTTCTAAGCCTTTCATTCTATAGAAACTGAGAAGGTGTTGTTTGCCCAGCATTTATTTATCAATATTTTTTTTCCAGCTGAGCTGCATACTGTATACATGCAGTTTTATGTCTGAATTCATTTCACGATCCAGAGCTGCACGTCACTCTGTTTTTCCTCTGCAGCTCCTGTGCACAGTATTACACAAACACACAGCAAAGTTGAAATGCTATGTAATATTATTCGACAGGATGTGGTGTTATAATCCACAGATGGATGCACTTTGTGAAGGCAGTCCATAAGCTTCTTTGTTAATAATATGTTCCATAACCACCAGTTCCACTCAAAAAGTATGTACAAGAGTTAGTTAAAGGAAACTATAAATGGGAACTGTATGCCAATATACTATTAATGTAGTAGTAACTGCTTAATGAGTAACAGGAAAACATAAGATGTACAGTAATGTGCAAAGGTCTCTAACAACCAGCTCTTATTTCTTTATATTTTGCTATGAAAATGGGAAGTTATGTCCACTGTTCTTCTAACACAACCTGAGCTCTCTTAGAGAAGCTTTCTTGTCATTTTTTAAGCTTCGTGAAGACCAATCAGAGCTCTTCTCTGGGTGTTGGATGCCTTTTTGTTTCATCTAATTTAAGGTGATTGCACACTGCTTTAATAATGCTGAGATCTAGGCTCTGGACCTTCATAACATATCAAATATGTGGCGTTCTTTAAATTAGCTCTGTTTTATGTCTCTTGGATGACACAAAATTAACAACATATGCAAAATAAAAGAAACTTTGGTGCATTAGATCTATACAGTAAGGAACATTTAGTCTCGAAAGATAAGATGCTCAGTAATTAAAAAGGAGCTGTTTAATTAAAGATATACAACATCATGAAATATTCACCACTTACACAAAGAACAATTTTCAAAAGCAATGGCACAAATGTTAAGTCAGTCAAAGTATGGAAATACATTTTCATGATAAATTTTGGTCAATGGCTGTATTTACAGGGATAAACTATTTCACATAGAAACACAGCAGTTCATTTAAAACATATATATTTTGAGGGTGCTGATGTGGAAAGAAAAAGAGAGTTTAGTTGTTATTATAGGGGGAAAGCATCATGTTTAATATCAAATCAACAACAGCACGGTTTAAAAATAGGTGATGGCTCTATAACATGGTGGCCACTACACTACAAGAAGCAATAGACAAACACAACCAGCTCTAGCAGACTGGAGATGATAACAGAAGCATTTGCGGGTTTATTAATAATTTAGCAGCCAAACAGAGCTGAGGGCAGTCGCGGAGGGGTGCTCTGAAGCCCTCTAAGCCATCTCCTGGGGCTGAAGAAGAATATGCAAGGTGTTTGAGTGAAGAAGAGCAGTTTTGTGTTTGAATCCACACTGCAACAACAACCACGTAGCGGCATGTAGTTTTCAATAAGCATGGGCAAATTCACATTGAGTCCCCTGTGTAAAATCAAGTGGATGGGTATGCTGAAATGGAGTACAAGCAGGATCATTACTGAATCAACGATGCGTTCAGAATAAGTAAACTTGAGACTGTTATTGAATATCGTTGGGGTTATTGCAATACCCTTGTGAACAAAGGGTACGATGCTAAGCTTGCTTGGCAGAATCCTTCCTAAACAGCTACTAATGAAAACAGAATAGGATGAGAAAAGGTGGTAGTATTTGAAAACAGGTCATCATGCTTGAGCAACGGATTAGGAAACGTTTCACCAACTCCTGGTCTGTATTGTGTGGCAATAGTGCCATCTTTTGGTAGGCTCTGAGGTGAATGATGAATCAGACTTCTTACTTTGAACAAAATGAACACACATGCACCGCAGAGCCTGCAGCAGCTAATCCATAAGCATGTACAGTACAAATGTGAGCTTTCGAGCGTGTTCTGAATGTGTTTGATTTGCAGCCGTCAATATCACTCGTCCCAGATTCAGTGGAAGTGATGAGTTTGGTTACACCTCCTTCGTGGCTTATTCCTCCATCCCGAGCCTCAGTATCTTCTACGAATTCAAGCTGAAGTTTACGCTTGCGGACGGTTCCTCTGCCGTCAAAGACAACCTTATGCTGTTTGCTGGACGTAAAGGACAAGGTGAGCACAATCCTGACACTTGGATAGCAATTTACATTATCTATGAGCTCCAATGAAAAAACAATTTGAGAAGTTTGCTTTGTTGGTTTTAGTTTCCAAACTGATTTGAGGATTTTGAAAGAAACACTAGTGCAATTTAGTGTCACCTGCTGTGTATGATAATGGCTGTCTAATGGAGTTCCACAAGTCTTTGAGATCCTCCGTTCCCTAAGGATTTTTCTTTCTTATGAGATTTTCAGGAATTAATGAGTTCAACACTTTGTTGATTTCTAAACGCTTGTTGTTTTTTACTTTTAAAAGAAGCATTCCTCGGCTAAAATCAACACGTGAACCGAGCTTCTTAAAATAATTAAACAGCTAATTAAATTAGATGGACTATTAGGTGTAAATGTGCACTGTTTTGGGGTCAGCAGGGTCTCCTTTCTGTGGAGCCAGATTTGGAAGCTATGCCTTTGTTCTCAGCATATTTCATTAAAGTAATAATAAAAAAATAATGATGGTAATGAAATAGAAACACTAGATCATGGGTCTTGTGCACTTGTTTCTTTTAAGAGCCATCAAGGTGGAGGCACAAAAAATAAGAGTAATATGAATGATGAAAGACTCAAACAACTGAAGAGCATTCTTGAAATGTTACAAATTCAAAGGTGCAATATATTTTTGAGGCCAAGCAGTAAAACTGCGTAGCCATCAAACACCATCATCTTCTCCTGCCCTTCTTACTTCTTCTTCCAGAACCTTCGGCAGCAGGTTTCATGTCTGCAGCTTGAGTACTTTGTTTGTCACCAGGCAGTTAGAAGTAAATTTATATGCATACGTCTCCAAACATTTCCCCACTTGTCAAAAACTTGCTGCCATTTTGAGGAAGAACAAATCAACTGTGTCAATGAAGAATAGGGGGCACTGCAATCATTAAAAATGTGTTTGCCTGTGTCCCTAAATTCTCTGAGAGATCATACCAAAGTTGAAGTCGACCTAAGCTGCGTTGATTAATTGACTTGGCATATGAAATTTTAACAAAATGTTAAAAGAGAGTATTTGAAAAGCCAGGCCATCCTTTTTCATATCTTATGGATACACATCTGCATCTGTAACCACCAACAAATGGCCGTCTAGATCATTTTATATAAGGAGTAGTATTAAATAAGTTTGCTTTTTTTTTGTAGAACTGCTTCCCTGAGCCATTAAACAGAATGAAAGATGAAAGCAATATTGGATATAACAAATGTATCATCCTTTGTCAGTCCACTATCTGATTAACTGCTTTGGGCGTGCTTCTTTCACACAGCCATTAACGTCCATTAAAAATCTCAAAATCCAAGTTTTAACAAGCCCAGTTTATATTTTCAAACTTACTACTAAATATCATTAAACAAGATCTGGTTGGCTTGATTAAACTCATCTGTCTTTTATATCATTTCCAACATCAAAGTTTACATTTTCCTGAAAATATAACGTTTGCAATGATCCCTATTACTGCACCGCTGGGCCTGTTGTTCATTATAGTCAACACTGGAGAAACTACTCCAGCTCTGCCGGACTTCATATTGAAAATACTCTTTTTAAAAATCATTCGACATATTTTATTCATAGATAAATCAGTTAAGACCCACAGCTACTTTAAATTTCTCACCATAAATATCATCCTCACTGCCTGGTGGAAAGCAGAAACGACACACTTGACCTCAGACTATCTCCGTCTTCTCGTGCAACTATCTGTCATAACCTTACGTTTAAAATCAATGACGAATTTCGCTGCATTGAGAGACGTAAAAAAGCCCGGAGCACCTTTTTATTTGCAGTTCTCTCATGAACCGAGACCCTCTTAGAAAAACTTTTAACTTACCCTATAAATCTAATCGCCAGGACAAACAGTGGAATGAGACCACTAAAAAAAATTATTTTCAAGACTTCCACAACTTCATCCTTTTATGTTTACTGAAACTGTGTTCATTTTGACTCCAAGAATTACTTTCCAGACATCTGACTTGAATATAGATCAATCAGAGATAGATTGGCTAACTTTCTGCAACATCCTCCTTATCATACAACTCAAACATTCAGCTAATCCATTATAGGTCTCACACAGACAACAGATCATCACTCACAAGTTGTACTGAAAGAGCTTCACAAACAACAAAGCCTTTACACATCGTCCCACCTCAATAGAAAACTACTTTATGACTCCACAGCAGCTGGACTCTTTTGTTTGGAGGTCATGGAATAGCTGTTCTTCAGTTCTCGCTCTATTAAGATAAAATTATCCATTTAGGAAAACCATTGTGTTTAGTCAAAGTATGTAAATGTATTAATGAAAGTGGAGCACTTTATTTTGCCTGTGTATTTTGAGTGTACTGTGTTGGAGGGTAACTTTCTTCATATTTTGTAGGCAATGATGGGGACGACTTCCTTGTTTTGGGATTAAAAAGCGGAAGACTTGTACACAGATTCAACCTCGGATCGGGGATAGCAACCATCGTTAGTGATCGACTGAACCATCAGATCAACATCCACACCGTCACGTTTGGAAGGTCTAAGAAAACAGGATGGCTGAAGGTGATTTGAAGATGACTGTGTCCCTTTTGGTAACTGTACATGTCTAGTGTGCTTACTGTATAGAGACATTCAAATTAAATCATGTAACCATTTCAATAAAATAGAGCGTCCCAGCCTAGAGGTACATGATCATTTAGTGCCAGGGTAAGTTTGAGGAGCTCACAAGATATTTAAAGAATCAAAACAACACCAAGATACACAAAGTTCTAAATATTTTTCTTTTGAAATACTGATTGCTTCATTCGGTCTTTTGGTCCTTCCAATTAAGAAATTAGAAAAATAAATCGCTTAATGGGACTCTGCTAAAGTCAATTCTATTTCATTCATTTTTAATTTTGTAGATCAGACTTATCTTTATCTGCTGTTTGTACACATTAGGTTTCTCGAACATCTGAATAGATAATGCAAAGAGTATTAAAAGTGGATGCAAAGATTAACTGAGGGATTGAATGTATAATAAACTTACTGGAAGAAGGGATTTACAGTAACTGTGATAAACCACTCAGTGAGCCCTGTTTTTACTGTGCACGTATTCACATAAAAACGTAAGTTTTTATCTTGCCTTGTTTTCATAGTGAGGGCTGATAAATGTTGCCATACAGACGTGAAAAACATCAGTTTTTTTTGTACCGACAGATAATTTTAGTCCAATGATCAGGGTAAGAGTGATTTTTATATATATTTTTGCACCTATCTGAATGCTGTGGGAAAATCCGCATGCTGCAGGATAGATACTATCGAGACGGCGAGGGCTGAGATCCCTGGCGACTTGCCTCAAAGGAGGCGGTTTCAGGGATGTATAGTCTGCTCCCTAATAAGTAGACATACGCTGAATCAGTCAGTTACGAATCCCAGGTCACAGATTTTTATTGCAGAGTTAGCAGATTATTATAGAAAGTGTGCTCCCTCACTGACAGTGAGCCGTCTTGAATATTGACATTTCTACTACGTGTGTTTCAGGTTGACGGCCAACGTAACAGGACAGGATTGTCTCCAGGACCTCTGGTGGGCCTCAATGTTTTCAACCAGCTCTTTGTAGGTGGATATAATGAGTACACCCCTGAACTACTGCCACTTGGCTCCAGGTTCCGTCATGGCTTTCAGGGTAAGACTGCTACGGCTTTATTAGAACGCAGCGTTGCTATCTGGAATAAGAGCACTGTGGCTTGGAGTTTCTCCCAGGATCTCTGTCTTTTTGTAAGCAGAGGGGAAGGTGTGTAATGAAAAGGGAGTTACAGGCTCAGACTGTGTATGAGGCCGGAACAAAGCTTTGAGGTTGATTGTATCTGCGCCCTGTAATTGCTTTGCACCCAATACAGTGTGTTGTGTGTAAATCCATTCCTCTGCTGATAAGTCACTTGAACAAGGGTGCTATCCAAATAATCTTTGTCATCATCAACATCATTTATGCTTTCTCTCAGGTGACCTCATGTAGGAATGCTTTTTGCAGAGCATTCATATTGCCTGCTAATGTGCAGAGCTGTGACGCAAAATTGCCATGACCATAACGATGACAACAGCTATGAATATCATCACGACCATATTCAGCAGTCTCTGCACTACAGCAGTGAACCTTGTTATTATAAAATGTCATGGCAGATCCATTTGGGGTGAACAAAAGCTTTTTATTTTTAAGGACTTGAGCGATTTTTTGTGTTTGCCTATTCATCATCATCTGATTCATTTTTCTACTTGGCAAATAAGCCTTCAAAAATCAAATCAGCTGCGATAAAGCATCAGTTTGCCCATGCGGTATTAGGCTATCACAGTTCCCTGTAATGGTAAGCACTACCGGAGACAGGCAACACTGGTGGAACCATAACCTTTCTACTCAGGATGTAATGAGAACTCATGAGAGCCTAATCAGATCTGTGTGACCTTCATCGAGCCCTAATCATGATGGCTGGCAGTGAACACACTGATAATGCACTTCACTCCCAGTTATCAAAAGATCCACACTCCCCTGTGGAAAGAAGGAAGAAGAGGCTGTGTGGGTAAAAAAAAAAAAAAAAAAAATCAGTCATTTTAAGCTGTTGATCAAATATACAGAAATGGGGATGTTTATCGAGCCTGGCGTTTGAAAACTCTGATTTCATACCGCTTTGATGCTGAAATGTTTTTTATTAGATTTCCTAAAAGATTTTGAGCTTAATTACCTTTCATTCTTGGACTTGCAAAGATCAGGGACATTAGAAAATGTTGTTTTAAAATCATTTTCCGGTTTTGTAAATCAAATGTTTCCCGAAAAAAGAACTTTGCCGCACACACGGGAAGGCTCGCTCGACTTCAGACCTCAGCTTTCGAGGTTCTTTTACAAGAAGCGATGCGCGCACAGCTGAAACAAAAATAATTATCTCGCCTAATCTTCCTTATGAATCTGCTTCGCTTTTTGATGGTCTGTGTTTGCGGCACCACAACCATCACTCGAGTCTGCCAAGCAGACAGCATCATGCCATGAATATTCATGAATGAGCATGACATTTCCCCTGCATCCTGTTTATGCCAGTGACTAATGCAGCAGAGAGAAGGGAGTCTGCATGTGCAGATGACTACGAGGGCTGTGTTCAGGCCTTATATTTATAGAAGGCCTTGTGCTTTGCAGGTGCAGGCCAAAACAAATATTGTCTTGATAAAACTGAATTATGAAACCAATAAGCAAATACGACGAGAGAGAGGCGTGATGGCGTGATTTCATGGTGGGAAAACATTGGACTCGAGTCCTTCCAACTCGGGCATCTTGGATGCGAACTAGACAAACTGCAATCTGAGAGTTAACATCTAATAAAGTTTTGTGGGTTTAAGTGTATGTCTCCCAGCGTGAAACCTTCACATGATGAAATAAACACCCATCAAAGAAACTCATTTCAAACCGTGCACGCATTGTCAGACGTGTTTTCGTTTGTGTTGGGCAGATTTTAGTATGCATACCTTTTGATCTCCGTACAAAGACAGTAAAGCGTGTTGCGTTTCATCTTATAATTTCCTATTAGGGAAAGACCGGAGAAGGAAACTGAAGATGAAATGAAATGCACCTCTGACTTGTGCGCAGGTTATCTCACGATGCATTTGTTCTTTTCAAAGGGTGCATTTTTGATGTGCACTTTCGCACAAGGAGAGACGGAAAGTTCCAAGCGCCGGGACAACCTGCGGGTCATCCAGCCTTTGGGCGCAGCGTGGGTCAGTGTGGCGTCACCCCTTGCGTTCACGTTAAGTGCAGGAACGGCGGGACGTGCGTGGATTCCGGCTCATCTGTGTAGTAAGTGCAAATTAAACTCTACGTGGGCTCATTTTCCAATTGTTTCTAATGAGTCTCCTCATGAATAACGCATGTAGGTGTTATTAATTAGCACAATACAGTAAACAACGCTGTGCTTTATGTATATTTCCATATGCATTGTGACTATGCTTTAGTAACAAACAGAAAACCGGTTTCGCTGTGTGAATGCTGCAGAAGGGGAAGACAGTGTTTACAAGCTTTAACACAGTGTTTGACTGTGCCCGTCTGCAGTTGCCAGTGCCCATTTGGATGGAAGGGAGCGCTCTGTTCCGAGACCGTGTCAGTGTGTGATGTCGAGCACAGCCCCCCTCCTTTGTGCGCCCACGGCTCCACCTGCATCCCTCTGCCGAATGGATATACCTGCCAGTGCCCCCTGGGAACAGCAGGAGTCTACTGTGAGAAAGGTTGCCTCACTGAAGCTGTGACCCTCACCTGCATCTGTTATATTTTTATTATTATTCATATTTTTAATTAAGGCCTTTGCTATTAAATTCTTTAACTGCTAAATTGTTTTTTTCTGTTCAGCTGTGACCATCAGTGATCCATTCTTCAGCGCTAACCTCTCCTCCTGGATGTCATTCCCACCTATGAGTATAAGACACAGGACTGATTTGCAAGTGCAGTTCCAGCCGTTATCACCTGATGGCATCCTCGTCTACATTGCGCAACATCTCAGTGCCAGAGCTGGTGAGGACAATTAATATTTAGGGAAGCTTTGCTTTTATTAACACTGTGTTAATTAATATGATTGCTGTAACATATTAGGCCATTTGCTCTTTTACCCCTCTATGCCCTGCCTCCACAGCACTCATTACACATACCAATTGCTATGTGTAGCTAGTAGTTCATGCCCAATAAAATTAGCATTCAAATTTAAATATGGTGAATATAATTTCAGTGTTAAGTATACTTATTACATATTCTTATTTGTTTTCCTTAAGCCTGACATTAAAAATGTAGAACACGGTGCTTTGGTCCTATTTCTTAAATTATAATGTCAAATCCTCTCGTTGTCGACTGTGTATATCAGTATTCTGCTGAGTGTCATATGATTGACAACAAAATTCAGACCAACTTAGGTAAAATTGAAACTTTTTATCTAAATATTGGAGTTATTAATCATGACATAAATGGTATTTTAAATTCATCAATGAGTTTATTTATGGCAATCAATCCATGCTGCTCTGACAAGTTGGGAGAGAATAAAATAAATATGTCTTTAGTTCAACCACTTACAACCCACAGACATATTCACCTGTGAGAGGGCCTTGAAATATTGAGACACAAAGAGAATGCATCCTTTATTTTTTATATACAGTTAGGTCTATAGGTTTTTTCATCTAATTTCATCATTGTACAGCACCACAGGTGACTTTAAATCATTGACAATGTTATTGAAGTCTCTCTGCCTTCACTTTTGTCTGCAGTAACTGAAAAGCATGCTTTATTGGACTGAGATCAGGTGAAGAATATTCCATTTCTTTGGCTTCAGAAACTCTTTGGTTGCTTTTGCTGCGTGATTTGGCTCATTATCCATTTGTGAAGCAGATCAGTTTCCAGCATCTGACTGAATCTGAGCAGAGAGCGTAGCCTTGTGCACTCCAGAATTCATCTCGCTACTTCTATCAGCAGTCACATCATTAATAAACACCAGTGACGCCCTCAGCCATACGTGCCCATGCCATAAAATTGCCTCCATCGTGTTTGACAGATAATGTGGTGTGCTTCGGATCATGAGGTGCGCCTTTTCCTCTCCATGGTTTTTTGTTGCCTCTCATGTTGGTACAAGTTAATCTTGGTTTCATCTGCCCAAAGAATTTGGGGGGGGGGGGCTGTGCAGGCTCTTGTAGATGTTTTCTGGCAAAGTCTTATCTGGCTTTCCAGTTCTGGCTTTCACTGGTTTGCACTTTGTTCTAAATTCTCTGCATTTCGATTCGTGAAGGCGTCTCTTGATTGCAGATCTTGATCATTTTAAGCCTGCTTTCTCAGGAGTGTTCTCAACGTGGTTCGATATTGTGAAGGTATTTTTCTTAACCATTCACTTTAGTGCATTTGCTCTTTTAGTAATATAGTAATAATACATCAAAACTGGTGAGATTTGATTTGGCCACAAGCTTTTGCTCTTTCTCTGGTGGGTTTATTTCTCCTTCTCCTTCCATTAACATCTCTTGGGATCTTCTGTTCAGTTCCAAAGAAAAGCCACCAAATAAAGTTTCAAAATCTTGAATCAACTCCAGATCTTTTATGTATTTGTCACAGAACAATAATTTTGTCCAATTACTTTTCAAAATAAAGTAGAGGGCACCTTTGAATTAAAGCTGAACCTTTGTATTTCAATTTAGAATACACTGTAGTGTAGAGAAAAAAAATACTACAAAAATAAAAATTTAAAAAGTCACTGGTCAAAAAATTGTGGGCCTAACTGCATCTGTGTCTAATGTTTAGTTTTTAAAAAATCAATAATAATGCCCTTAGTTAAAAGACAGTACTGTGCACATCTAATATTAATACTAATCTTTATTACGTTAAAAGTAGAAGAAATTACTTTTTTCAAACAAGTTACTCATAAATTGTTTTTTCCACAGGAGACTTCTTCTGCCTCTCACTGGCATCCGGGTTTGTCCAGCTGCGATACAATCTTGGGGACGGCACCCACATCCTGCAGTCCTCTGAACAAGTGGACTTAAGCGGCAGGACCTGGCTCACGGTTAAGGCTGGCCGAACTGGTAACCGAGGCTTCCTCAGTCTGGATAACAAGGAAGTTAGAGAAAATGTGACTGAAGGCATGGCCACACTCGATGTTGCTACTGACGTCTTCGTCGGAGGCGTGTCGACTCTGAGCTTTGTCTCCACGGATGCAACTGAAGGGGATCCTGTGAGCTTCACTGGTGGCCTGCGAGAGTTAACACTCAATGATCGAGAGTTTGAGTTAACAGAGAGGGGAGCTTTAAGTGGGGCCAACATAGGTGACTGGGATGGGACAGCCTGCGGGTACAAGGTGTGCCAGAATGGAGGTCACTGCAGGGCAACAAGTAGTGACTCTTTCACTTGTGTATGTCCACCATTATGGACCGGTTCTGTGTGTAACCAGTCTGTGAGCTGTGTAAACAACGTCTGCAAACATGGTTCCTTATGCGTGGCATCTAGTGTCACCTCGTATCACTGCATTTGCCCCTTAGGGTGGACCGGGAGGTACTGTGACAAGGAAATGTCCACAGGCACTCTGAAGTTTGTTGGAAACTCTTTTGTTAAATACTGGGACTCTAAATACAACACAAGAAACTTAAAATACACACAGGTTTCTTTCAGCTTTCTCACAGTCTCCAATGACAGTCTGATCATGTGGATGGGAAAGGCTGAACACGAAGATGATGACCACCTTGCAGTTGGACTTGAAGGGGGCTATCTTAAAATAACAGTCAATCTTGGAGAAAGACTTTCCTTCCCATTGGTTTTCAGAAATCTCACTCTCTGCTGTAACAAATGGCACAATGTCTCTATATCTCTAAATAGCACTGTTATTCAAGTGTTACTGAACAGCCAGGAGATCCTCTCTGAAAATGTAGATCCATTTGAGCGATATGTAGCCTTAAACTACGGGGGGCAGTTTTACTTTGGAGGGTTTGAACTGTACAGAAACATATCAGTTGTAACCTTGGAAATGTTTTCAAATGGCTTTGCGGGGAATCTTAGAAATGTCTGTTTGTTTGGAGATACCAAGCAAGGGCTGTTTCTTAAAAAAAGTGAAGGTTTTAATATCTTTGATGGAAACGAGTAAGTGAAACTGCAAGTTCTGGTCTTTACAACAGTAGGAAATTTACCTTTTAAGGTAGTTGATATTGTGTTTTCTAGTATTTAGTCATGTGAAAATCCAAGTGCACTTTTACCGTCTTCATGTTCTTCATACAGACCAAGGTGGAGATTTTTGGCTGTAATGCACAGTAGCACATTTGCTAAAAACCAAACAGCATATCAACACAGATGATTCCAACCAAGTGTCAAGCACAGTGGCGGAGGGGTGACGACTGGGACTTGGACATCTAATCAGAGTCGTTCATGAACTCCTCTGTACATTTAACTAAAGATTGTCCAAAATTGTGTCATGCAACAGGACAATGATCCCAAGTGCAGCAGCAAATCTACAACAGAATCAATCACCTCAACCTGACTGAAATGTTGTGGTGGAAACTTAAGAGCTGTGCAAAAACAAATACCCTCAAAACTCAAAGAGATGAAGGAATGCTGTAAAGGATGGGCCATAATTCTTTCATACTGATGTGAGATACTGATAGTCATACAGAGTAGTTATTTAAAGTTACTTAAAGACTGCCACTAACGGTAGTCCTCCAAGTACTGAATCGTGGAGTGCACTTAGTTTTTCACAGGACTGCATATAGTCCTGTTTTTTAAATTGAAAATTGAATTGTACTACTTGTTTCTTCAACACTTTACATACCAGTTCTGAGTTGCACTTAAAATTCAGTTTGATGAAACATATACATTTAAAGTGTTAAAGGACAAATTAAACTCTCTGATTCCTTGGCTGACTTTTCTGATTTAGATCACTTTCCAAACAAAAGGTAAAACTTAACATGACACCCATCTACCCATCTTGTTAATCCATTTTCTTTTGCTTAAGAGCTAACAAAAAGAAACATCGATGCACTAACCCCGCAAACTGCATGTCTTTGGACTGTGGGAGGAAGCCGAAGTACCCAGAGAGAACCCACTCACACAATGGGAGAACATGCAAACTCTACATAGGGGTTCCCCGTCAAGATGATGGATTCAAACCAAGGACCTTCTTGCTGCAAGGTCGCAATGCTAACCATCTAGTTCCACCACATACAGACCACTTTGATTTTAAAGGGACCAGATGAGTGAATCTCTCCTTTCTGTCAGTGTAAAGATGTTTACCTACACATTAAACCCCTGAGATATCTTAATATAAAAAGAAGTACAATTTCAACAGCACGTCTCACTTTTTCTATATGTTAACATGAAAATATGGAAAACATTCTGGTAGCTCATTGTTTTTGTTAATTCACAGAAAATATTAGTTTACCAAAATTTCTATAGATTGGTGAAAAAGAGGCACATTCCTATCATTTGTTTCTTTATTACTTCGTTCCTTTAACAAGAATGGCCATGGGGGAGGTCTTTATCAATAGGAAAAGCTGTAAAACTTAGTTATAAAAATACACTTTACTCAAAAACACATGCCCTCCTTCACTTTTCCCAATCATCCAGTGGACCAGATTGGAGTCTTTGCTGGGCCGATTCTCCCCCCCAGGCCTCATTTTTAACACCTCTGACCTAGTTGGTTTTAATACATTTTTTAGACAAAGAATTTCTTTAAATAATTAACAATAAAAAAAGGATCAGCTTTATTACGAACTGTACAATAACACAGTGCAAAGGCACACTTCATCTCTAATTACAAGTCAACATGTACATGCTTTCTCAATAGAAAGCAGGTTTATAAAATATTTAAGCAATTTAAAAGAAATGTTAAAAAAACAAACTCAAGCTGCTGTTTTCAGTTAAATACCTTCTATTACATTCAGGCCAAATGAACTCAGCATAAATTATCCAAGTGGTCCACTTGTTTGTTGTTATGTTGCCTTGAGACCGAAACCAATCAGTACAGCAGCTCAATATGAACAACATATTTACAGTAAAAAGTTTAAAAGTTAAAAATGTTCCAATATTGACTTTTTTTTTCTTGGTCTTAACTGAACTGATCCATAATATCATAATTCCATTGAAATTATATTATTTTGGCTTGTACGCTGAGTAACATAAAACGTAACTTTAGTGAAAGACACGGCATACAGATGCAGACTGGTGCGTAAAACAACTCCACCAGCACCAACCAAAGTGGTTTGTACCAGCTGTGTGACCAACAACAACCGAACAGTCCTCCTGAGAGCCCCAAACGCTCTCTGAACAAAATTATGAGTAACTGTCTTTTGAACTTCTCCGTCCATTCTCGTAATCAGAGTCCCGTCTATGTCTGTGCCTGTCCTTGTGACGGCTGCTGTAGTCATCGCTGTGATGCCTCTCTTTCCTCTTCTCAGCATAGCGGTCATCTGAATGTCCGTGGTGCCTGCCCCTCTCCTTGTACTTATCATCATAGCTGCGATCGTGCTTTTTCTCCCGCTCGTGGTGCCTGCTCTTTTTACCGTGATAGGAGTCCCTGTGGTAGCTGTGCCTTCCGTGGTCTTTGTCTTCTGTGTGTCGCGGCCTCTCCCACGGGTCACTGTATCGCTCCTCTAAACGCTTGTAGTCTTTGTCCACGGATGAGGGTTGGCCAGATGGTTCAGAGCAACTCTCGGGGTACTGTGACTGAGGTCCAGGGGGAGCCTGTGAAGTGCTGTCTTGAGCCCACTGCATGCTATGGTTCTGGTTCTGGATGTGAGGGGTGGGTACAGTATTAGAAGTAGGGGCAGATGGAGAATCATAGCTGCCAGATTCCTGAGGCTGTTGCTGCTGCAACGGGGACGGTCTTGTGCTGTTGTTTACTGGGAGAGCTGGTGCCATTGCTGGGTTATACTGGGACTGAGAGGCTCCTGTTTGACACTCTGCTGGAGTTCCTTGGACCGTAGGAGGATTCACTGTCTGAGTCAATACAGCACCAGCCTGCGCTACACCAGGCTCATTCTTTTTACAAGGAAACGACTGAACGGCTGTTTGACTTTGTTCTTCAGCTTTGTGCTTGGCCTGAGAGAGCTGTAAATATCCTTGGTGAAATGGGACGATTAGATCATTCCTAGTGCTGCTCAACACAGGAACAGGTTTAGGGCTGGAAGGATCTGGGAGGCTGGCTTTATCCTTCTGTGGCACCATTGTTTTATCTTCATTCACAGTGGAATATGCTGAAGATTTTTTCAATATTCCACTTAAAGGAGGCTTTGAGCTACTTGCGTGATCTGCAGCAGACTGGGATTTTGGCTGCAACAAAGAATTCCCTTCAGTTGTTTCTTTTTCACTTTCAGACAAAAGGCCAGTGTCGCCTTTGTTTGCCGACGTAGCACTGCTAGTTTCAGTCCCGCTTGGAGCTGCTGACAGGCCTGCCAGGAAGTCTTCAGTCGATACATCTGGAGGCTTATCTTTGAGTGAGACAGATGTACCCTGGCTCCCTACTGCAGCTTTCTTTTCCAGCGAGTTGGTAGCAGCTGATGTATCAGATGGGCTTGATAGCTCCGGTTCAGTTTTAGCAGGTTTAGCTTCTTTCTTCTTGATGACAAAGCGCTCTCGTGGGGCAGCAGCTGTTGGACTTTTTGAGCTCCCAACTGATGTCTCCGGTTTTGGAGCAGGCTGAGTCTTCAAGGCATCCTGTGCTGTACTTGAGGGTTTAAACCCAACATCAGGCAGAGGTGGTAATTCTCCACCCCAGCCTACTAGCACACCTGGAAGAAAGCGAAGGGGTTTCTGAGGCTCCTGATTGTTGGTCTCCTCTGGTGCAGATGTTTCTTCAAAAGACTGTGCAATAGGCTCATCGACATCTTCAGTAGTGTTAAGTGGTTTTTCCTTCTCCTTTTGAAGTGCACTAGTCAAGGAAGAGAGAAAAAATTTCTCATCCTCCTCTTTTGCCCTGGTTTCTTTTGTGGAAATGGCCACAGGTTTTATTTCAGGAATAATCCTTGCAGATTCGTTCACATCCACAGTAAGAAAATCCCTTTTCGGTCTCTGGCGAATAATAAGTCCAAGGAGGAGGTTTCCACGGTTGTTTTCTAAACCTGAGAAATTAAAAGATTAAGTTTGAACATTTAAAAAAAAAAAGAAGATTTTTTTTAATTTAATGAGAGAAAAATAATTGTGTTCCGGTTACCTGGCCCATCAAAGGGAACAAGCTGATGTGGAACTTTTTCTGTGGCACCTAAAGGGATGAGGTACATGTCCTTCACTTGTTTCAAATTATTGGACACCACCCCAAAACGCCTACGACTGCTGAAGTAGGCATACAAAAGAGTATAAGAGATCTCATCTTCCTCTGTCTCAGGGGAGAAGCGAATCAGGCACACTTCCTTTAATAAAACAAAAAGCATGTGTCAGTAAAATCTGTAACTCTGTTAAAAATCAGAACTTTTAAAGAGTGGTATTCAGTTCGACTTACTCAATATCAGGAATAATTAAAGCCAATTTATTTCTGTCAAATCATAAGCAAATCTCGGAAAACTTACTTTTGTTCCAGTTGCCCGAATTTTCTCCAAGTAGTCCCACACCGTCTGAGGACTAATCCTCCCACCAACCTGTATGCTATCTGGAAGGTCCTATTGGAGAAAAACCATGTTTTTAAATGAATAAATAAAAAGAGCACACCTTATGGAGTGTTAAAGATACAAAGTAGTTGGCAGTATTTGATCATTCATAAATCTGTAGTTACGTGGGAGTAATGTTACAAATCTAGTTCTTCCAGCTGGACTGTGGTTTATATTTCCTGTGTCCTAATAAACTGTTCTACAACAAAAAGTGTCAGCACATTTCTGCAATGTTTTGTTTTAGTTTTTTAGTACATAAATACTCATGTCTGACTGCCATTTTCTCCCTGTATCTGTGCTAAAAGCAATCTTTATCCCACTGCCATTCATCAGAACTGGCTCTTGCCTGGCTGTTGCTTAAACAACTGTGTCAAAGAATACTAATATTCAGGGTTCATACGCATTTTTCAGGGTCAAATTCAAGCACTTTTTAAGCACTTTCAAGGTCAGTTTTCATGCTTTTTCAGCACATTACCAAAAAAAAAAGAATGCATGTTTCACTTAGCATCACCTCAGTAAGGCCATGTAAAAATTAAAACAAATTGAAACAGACTGACATGCAAAGATGCTCGGCAGCCCAGGCAGAGAAATTTTGCTTTTAGACTTTGCGACTCATTTTATTTTTCTATCTGATAAGAAAATTATTTAGTCAGATAGTTATTTGTGTTGAATGAAATACAGTTTCAAGCACTTTTAAACACCACATCTGAATATCGGGCACTTTTCAAACCTTGAAAAGACAATATTACAATTCAAGCATTCTCAAGGATTTCAAACACCCGTACGAACCGTGAATATTTGTATTTATTGTCTTTCATCTTCCTCAATTTTTCTCTTTTCTGAAACACTTTTCATTGTCAACCATAGTTTACAACAGCTGTTTAAAACCCAAGTACAGTCTGATGTGTCAACTTTACCTCTGTCAAGTTGTCCAAAACACCTGAGACGGGAAAAGCTTTTGTCACCAACTTTGCCACAGCGTGCATATGAATGAATCCTTGCCACAGACACTTCAGGTTGGAAAGGAAAGTAGCTTCTTCCTCTCTTCCAGCTGCATGATCAGACCTGTGACAATGAAGGAGAAATGAATTAAGAGCTGAAAGAAAACATTATCCAGATCCAGACAAAATGTCTAAAACAACTGCTTACCGTCCTTCGTACCCTGTCTGAGCATTTTGGAAGCTCTCCTCTAAGACAGTGAGGTGCAGGTCATCGTCGATTGCGGGCGACGTGGTGCCCTTTGTCTCCTCTGTTTTGGTAGACTGCCTCCTAACCACTGTAGTTGCAACTTTAACCACTTTGGTTGGTGCCTCCTCAACAGGAGGTGCCATTCGACCTTCAGAAAATATAACACCAGAGATCAATGGTGACAATACTGACTGAGATGTTTTATTAAAGACACAGGTTAATCTCTAGTCTTTTTTTTGTCCTCATGTTATCATTTACCTGTGCAGATTTTACAGTGTAGGTCAAATAAGTGAGACTTGTGTTGGCTTGTAGTGTCTTTAGCTGTGTTAGCATTCTCTTCCTTCTTCTCTGGAGTTTTTGGAGGTTCTGCTGAGACTTCAGTCACTCTGGGAGGAGGTTCAAGCTGGAAAAAAATAGGAAATAAGTTTAAGCAAACACGTCACTAAGTCTGTTGCATGTAAACAGAAGCAATCTGTCGCTATATTCAACTTAAATGGATTACATGGGAGGAAAATTGTAGGAGCTTTTTACATGAGGCACAAAGATATGAATGCAGCACATTTCACAAAGTAATCAGACAGATGAACAGAACTGATGATGGTATATGAAGCGATGTAACTAATGTAAGGATACACATCTCATCACATTTCACTTACTATGCATGTTAAGCATAAACAGCACAATGATACCCTCACCTCTACAGGCTCCGGTGCTTTTACTGGTTCTTGACTTTCAATTTCAATTTCCCCTTTGTGTGTGATCTTAGTAATCGGCCGTCTCTCTGCCTCCCTTTGCTCTTTTTCAATCATCTCAATAGTCTGTAAAGCAAAGAATTAATTTGTTTTTGTTTTGTTTTTTTAAAATACAACTATCTTTAAAAATACACTGTTAAACTATTACCTTAATAATATTTACTCAGTTTAAATCGGACATCACAACTGTAAACTACTGTAATTTGTTTGGTAAATTTATGCAATACTACTGGGGGGAAAAAGACAAGCATTACTTACATGTCGGTTTTCTCTTTGTCGCCAAGCAGCCAGTTCTTTTGAGGCCAGTTCCTCGGGACTCATTCGAATTAAGTTAGCAGGAGAAATTTCACCTTTGAGAACCCTCTTACAAAGGATCTAAAAAGATCAATAAAGACAAAGCAAATGAAACTATTCTTATAGTAAAAGTGGAAACATTACATTTAGACCATGCCTGACATAAAATGATACTTACATTATTTTTAGTATCTTTAAGGTTAAACATTAAGCTTCTGTATTTGTTCTTGTACTTGTTGTCAGTGTCTTTATACAAGTGAAAAAGTTCTCGCTCTATCTTCTTTGCAAGTTCGGAAGCCCTTTCCACCGAGATGTTCAAATCAGAGTCCTTCAATCTGAAATGCAGAAAGTGCACATAGGCGATTATAAAGTGCCCTGATTTAAAAAAAATGTAACATCCACACATCTTTCGAAAGTGTTGAAAAACTGACCTCTGTACGAGGATTTCTTTCAGAGAATCACGCACACTTCTCCTGATTGCCTCCAAAGACACGGGTTTCTTTGAAGCCAAGGATGGAGCCTTATGTTTTGACTCTTGTTTCACTGAGACACCTGTGAAGACAGAGTGACAAAATCCACTGAGTGAGTGGGGGAAAATCTGTCGTCATAAAGAAACATTTATTCCACACAGACTTTGCTTACAAAAACTAATCCCAACAAAGGACATCCTGAAATCCTAACATTAACAAAAACTATGTACAATATGACACAGATATGTTTATACTTTATAATACACAATATCATTTTGTTAAATGTTACAAAATGGTCTTATTTCCAAGATGGCATGTAGAGTATTTTCTCATACGAACAATTAAAAATAAATACTTTTTAAAAGTCTGCTGTGAAAACTCAAACCAGAACGTGTAATTACATTTGACAACATCTGAGCAGATTACCATCCAAAGCACATTTCTAAAACACAAACAGAGTAAATTAAGAGCTGTCCAAAAACACTGCCTGACTGAAATCTGGCAGACTAACTTTGATCACATTTTAAAGAGAACGAGTAATACAACTCGTCTGCGTAAACGCAGCCGAGAACAAAATTATTAAAATCACAGATTATAAACACAAATTTATGCAACTGTTGTCTTCCATGCTGAGGGGGAGTGTGTCTGAAATTTAAAAAAAAAAAAAAAAAAGACTGTTGTATTTTCGTATTAAAAGGCTCACTGACTTGTGCTGCATTATGTTCCTACTTTAGTAGCTGTATGTTTAATAGAGTAAACTGATAAGTAAATACCCTGATGTCAACTACAGAAGTAATGCTATTACTTAAGGTGATGCAATTTTAAGCTCTCTCATATATAAATGAGACCTCAAAGGACTGTACTAACTGTCATTAATATACTGCTCATGTGCTGTGAAGG
The DNA here is from genome assembly GCF_018398535.1 of Haplochromis burtoni. Classification (NCBI taxonomy): domain Eukaryota; kingdom Metazoa; phylum Chordata; class Actinopteri; order Cichliformes; family Cichlidae; genus Haplochromis; species Haplochromis burtoni. The sequence continues at coordinate 3,955,142 of NW_024582373.1, forward strand.
TCCTAAGTTAATTTTGTTTACACACCCAGTGAATGCAGCCTGGCCTTGAACCCAATGTGATATTAAAACAGGACAAAGTTAATTATACATTCAAAGCTAATGAAAAATTACCTGTTTTATGAGTTGCTTCTCGGGCATCTGTGGACTGCCTTCTCTCTGCATCCTATTGTAAGAATTAAGTCCCCGTTACATTAATTTTATATATCATAAGGCTGAAAACATACATATGACAACAACAACAACACACTTTACATTATACCCCTTAGCTAAAGTAAAAAAAAAAAAGTGAGCTTTTGGTGTGTAAAATCATACTAAAATATGGCGAGTGCACTGTGTTGATTACACACCCATGTGCACACCTCTTGTGCTGGCAAAGTTAAATCAAAGAGACAAACCATTGCATAATGGTAACAGTGGCTATGATTAGTATCAGTGGATAAATTAGCTGGGGAAAGATATAAATATTTGCTGTGTGTGAATAGTTTAAATCTATTAGATATAAATAAATATTTCTATTATGAGTTAGAGTTAACTGAGAGATACTGCTTACCTTTTTTACTGGTCTGACTCCCCCTGATGTGAGGGGTTGAGAGGACCCAGGACGAGGTTTAGGAGGCAGCTTCTGGTCAGGTGTCTCGCTCTTTGCTGGAGCTTCTGGTTTGGGTGCACTCGCTGGCTCAGGCCCCACCTTCTTGGTTTCTTCCTCGCAGCACTTCAAGCACACGTACATCTGGTCCTCCTCCTCCATTTCTCGCACTTTCGCCAGGTCAAGACCAACACAGTCACCATGGAACCAGTCATCACAGCGACCGCAACCTACCATAAACCTAAAAAAACAACAAAAAAAACCGAAGTACGATTATTAGAGGCGTGTTTGCAGCTTAGCACTGGGACAGAAACAGAATGCGACACAGAGGCAGAAATTCTTTTACTTTACAGCTGATTAAACTTGATTTTATATTTAGGTTAAGGAGCAACACTTACATGTTATTGTGGTGCTTTTTGCAGAGGCCACAACAGTTGTTTCCATCCCACACAGTCTCACTATTAGCGACTTGCTCGTCCACAGCGTCCTTCTTCACAACGGGCGCATTATCTGGAATAAACAGCTGCGGCTCGTCCACAGAGATGCTTCTTGCATTTTTACTCTTTTGTCTCTGAAGAATCTTCTCTAGCTTTTTCATTTTGGACTTTTCCTGCCCTCCTTCTTCAGATGTTTTTAAAGAATTTCCTAGATGACTGTGCGGGGGAGGAGTCTCACTTTTTGAGCTGTTTTGGGGCGTACTACGTTTGGCTGGTCCCTGCTGATCACCAACGCGGTTGCCAGATGATGGAATTTTCTTTCCCACAGAAGTAGGAGAACTTGGTAATTTTGGCTTCACTTTAGCATCTACTGCACCCTGTAGCTTTTGTACTTTAGTAGCATGCTCACTTTGAATGTTTTCTGCAGGCCTTTTCAAAGGTACAACATCTTGCTTTTCCTTTCCAGATTTAGTTTTGTGCAGCTCTCCTCTTGGCGTGATTTTGGATGGCATATTTTGGGTAACTTTATGCTCCTTAATTGTATTGCTTGTTTTATGTAAAACGAATTCCTTATTCTTTACTGATGACGGTCCTTGTTTAGGCTTTGGCAGCATTTTAGACACATTCAGTTGTTTTTCATTACCATCTGTCTTGTTACTAACAGTAGCTGTGTTGTTCTCTTTGCTCTGTGGCTGTTTAATAACATCATTTCCTTTACTGATTGGCTTTTGCTTCTCTGGAACACTCTGATTGTCAAGTTTTGCCTCTTTCGTGCCAGTATTTAACGTCCCGTTTGTCGTCTGTACATCATTTGGATTTACATATGGGCCCAGCCCATGACTTGCATCATCAGCTGAGCTCTTCTGACTTACATCCATCTCTTCCACACTCTCTGCTGCGGGATTCTGTACACTGGCTGCTTCATCTGGCAAAACTGTGAAACCAACTTCCCCACCGTAAGAAAAACCATCGTCCGAGCATGCAGACTGGTTTGCATCGACACCCTGTGTGTACGAGGGTCCTGGTAGCAATTCAATCTTGAAACCTCCAATTGTGACTGTCAGTCGTCTCAATACAACAGTTGGATTCAGCCAGACCCCACCATCAAGCTCATTAATGTTGACACGTCCTCCGAGAGTTAATTCTCTCTTTAGATCAGGACCTGTGACTCCTTTCTCAATAAGAAATGACTTGGATAGCCTGTTGGCTGGTTTTCTTGCCGGCCGCCCTCGGGTCATGGTATTGGTGGGTGTGTTAGGCTCCTGGTCACCACTGTGTTCTGTTTAAATAAACAAAAGCAAAACTTAAAAGCTGCTGATGTTCTTGGTGACTATTGGTGACTTGGTGACTCAGGGGAACAACTAAGCTGTAGTGCCTTTTCACCTCACTGTACAATACCTTGTGCAATACTTTTTTGTAAATAGTCAATGGTGCAATAGACCTCAATACTTGAAATGTGCAATTCACTTGTATTTTTATTTTTTATTCCTATTTATTCTATTTATCCCCTTCGTATATTTTATTTATATTGTCTCTGTATTTATATATGTGTGTGTGTATATATATATAATGTAACTCTGTAACTTCGGTCGTTGCTGTGCATCGAATTTCCCAGAACCCACCCGAGGGATTAATAAAGTTCTATCTAATCTAATCTAATCTAAAAGTGAAAAATGTCGTCCTTAAGCCGATAGAAATACGTCACAGTGAGAGGTGCACAGGCTAAAACGCCTGGAGCCATGCCGTGTGTGTGTGTGTGTGTGTGTGTGTGTGTGTGTGTATATATATATATAATATACTGTAACTGTAACTTCTGTCGGTGCTGTGCTTTTTGGAAATTGAATTTCCCAGAGGAACCCACCCGAGGGATTAATAAAGTTCTATCTTATCTTATCTTATCTTATTATGCTATCTTGGACAGGTCTTCCTTGAAAAAGAGGTTTTAATCTCAATGGGATTTTCCTGGTTAAATAAAGGTTAAATTTTAAAAGCAGACTAGTCGACTACTCTAAAAGACGGGGGAAAAAAACATAGAAAACATTAACTGAGTGCACTTTAAATGGAAAAAGTTCTACATTAGCAAAATAAATACTTCCTGTGTATTTTAGAGGACCTTCCCCAGTGAAATGTGCAACATGTTCCAGTGTGAATAGTTTTGCAAACACACACAATATCAGATTATTTTGCAGAGCTAGGGTAACCTTAGCAGTACTAGCACCGGTATCCTTTATGTATTTGGTTTTGTCTGTCCACATCTGGCTAAAGAATATGGTTACATCTGGCTTAGGTTGGTATTCTACTTTTTATTCTAAAAAAAAAATTGACACACTGCTGCTCTTTTATTCCTTTTCTTTTTTTTCCACATTAGTTAGTACGGCTGTCATCTATTTGCTTTGCCTCTTGCTTGTTTACAAAAAAAAAAAAACAGAGAGAAGAAGAGAAAAACAGTCTGTTGGGACTGGAGCCCTGTGGTGTCGTAACACCTTTGAACCAGTAACTGCAACTGTACATTAATAAAAATGCTAAATGTAACCAAATCGCAAGGGCAGCAATGTTTATGCATCTAGTTGTGTACATCCCTAAAAGTCTCACAGGGTGGAAAGAGAAAGAAAATAAACTTGCATCGACTTACCGTTCTCTAAACTGCGTGAACGTTTCTTCTGCCTGACATCAAGTTGCTTAACTTGTGCACTCTCTGAAACAGCTGGTTCAACAGGGAGGCCTGTGGGTGCCGAACCACTATCGAGACCTGCAAAAGCAAAAATAAATAAATGTAGTGTCCTCAATAAATATACAATTTGAAAAAAATGTAAAAACTGCGGTCCAAATTCAATGGCAGTCTGACACTGCTACATTTACAATAATACTGAATCCTTTTATATTGTTTCTTTAAAAGATGTTTGTATTTTTCTCCATCATTACTGAAACAACACTACTTTAATTTACCTTCAGTTACCCTAACGCTGATATTTACGTGTTGACAAGTAAAGAAGCACGGTGACAATGTTCCCTGCATATCTCAGTACAAGACGACCCTCTACAGTGTTTGTTTTTTGAAGCACCTAAAGAGTTAAAGTCTAACTGAGCAAAAATCAGCACAGATAAAATAGTCTGTAGGTGAAGAATCAGAGTTATACATTGAGTTATACATTAACAACTTAATATTTAAAACTTTCACCATCAACTTTTCAAGTAAAGTGTGGATGACTTTTTTTTCCAGGCAGCCACACATGCATTTGTTAGTTAACTTTCACTCAAAGTTTGAATCTACACTGATTTATCTACATTTTGGCCACTTTTTTGTGCCTTCAAACATACTTGTGGAGCCAGCAATCTGAAAAGCAGGGTCTTCATTTTCCAGCAGACTGAACTGAGTGCTTGCACATCCAAACATGGGATCTTTGTCACTGAGCATGTTCTTCAGTGAATCTTCCAGTCTGAGTCCTGTCCCAAACTCATTACTGGCTTCACACTCCAAATTCTGACCTATTACCAGGGAGTCATCCAACTGGTCACTGGGTATTAAATGGTTAAAGGTGTCCACAATATCCATGAATGCTGCTGCCTTCCTGCACCAAAAACAACACAGAAAAGATGCAGGAATAGCAGACAACTGATAAACTGTTAATATATGTTTCTCTGTTTGTTTTTCAAAGACAGCAACGTCTTTTGTTTCTCCCTGCACCACAGAATGCATCAAATTACGGGGACAAGTGTAGTACAAACTAAGCAAACCAACAAAAACACAAAATATTCCCTGATTTCGAGGGACAGCGAAAACTTTGTGACTGATAACAAACAAAAAACAAAGTTACAGCGAGCGATCGGTGCACTTTCTGAAGACTTTGCCATCAGTTCAGTGTATACATGTTGTATCTGATGAGCAAAGTGGTATATACCTTAAATCTCCACATATGGGAAGCCTCATCCAGCTACTCTGCAGTCCTAATACGTTAACCCAACGCTTCTTAGCCACTGCTATTTTTGTTTCTGTGCATTTTCAAAGACTTTTATCGGGTGAGTAATGTAAATACAAGAAAAGCATGTCTAAAACCAACGACTTGCAATAGTAAATGCTACTATTTTCACATCAAGCAACACCACGACTTCACAGCCTGGAGAAGGCCACAATCAGTGTGCAAACCAATAACGCTACATGAATGTTAGCAAACTAAAGCGCATCTCTGGACGCTTTTATTTAAGTTCAGCCAAAAATATCTTTCTGTCCACGAGAAGCACGGCGTTCCTGACGCCAGGTTTTGCCAATGAGTTGTTAGCTAGTTAACATGCTAACGTTTATGTCAGCTTATGACAATCGCGTATGTTAGCAAGCTAACGGTAACTTACGGAGGAAGTTACCACCCAAGCTAACTCACTTTTTGAAACCCATTCAGCCTTACAGGCAGCACATTTGTATCAATAAACAGCCGCGCCCGAAAATTTCAAAAGCGCCAAACAAAATGTGCAAACATATGGTTAGACAGCTCGACGATAAATATGCACAACGGCGAGCTAGCTAGGCGGCTATAGCACAGGCCCTAGCTGCCAAGTTTGTTTGTAGCCTGAGTGCAGCTAGCGGACGTTACTTGATGACCCCCCACATGCATCTGCTCCAACGCTTGCAGCTCAAATATTTACAAGTAGTTATTTTTACATATACATATTTATAGCACTCCCACCTCTCTTGTCGCGATGCTGTTGCCAACTCATGTACGGTTACATACTAGCAAAGCAGCTCCCAGTAACTTCCTCCAACTCAGCCGTCATTCGCCCCGATGCTGCAAAGTCCCTGACAGGCAGCGCGGCGTTGTCACGTGGCTTGTGTTTACAGGTAGCTTAGCAGCCGATTGTACAGAGAGAGCACATCTGGATGGTTTGTTTTTGTTGTGTCTGCTTTGTCAGTGTCCGGATGGTTAATTTTCACTAAGAGCAAGCGGTTTGTTTTTATCAAACTGTCGACCATCGCACTTAGAGAACACGAGAAGCTGGACAGGCTCGAAGAAAACTTCGCTTTATAAAACTGGCAAAGTTACATATTTAACACAGCCTGGTATTGAAAACAGTCGGTTACTTAGTAAAGTAGCTTTGCCATTCTTTTCTGAGTGCATGTCCTGTAATAGAAACATTTTTATATAAGAAAAAAGGCAAGCAAAAGCTCCTTAAAGTTTAAGTTTAACTCTTCGAGGGCTCATACTATTCATGATGTTTGAGTTCATTTGAGTTAAAATATATAAAATCATGATCATCAAGGATTGTTATTTCTTAAGCCGTTTGCATATCTCTCATACTTCCATGTTTCAGATCATCAAATATATTTAAATGTTAGACAAAGAACGTAAGTAAACACAAGAAGAATTTTTAAATGGCAATTTCATATATTAAGGGGAAAAAAGCTATCCAAACCTACTTGACCCTATGTGAAAAAGTAATTGCACCTCTTTGGAAATCATGAATTAAACGTGAACCACATTTTTTGGAAAGCTGCGTTCAATGTTTTCTAGACACACCTGGGGTTGATTTCTGCCAGACCCAGGTATTAAGAAATCACTTTACTAGAACCTGCCTGACAAAGTAAAGTAGACTAAAAGATAAAACAAAAAAAAACCCCCAAAAAAACAGCATATCATGCCAAGGTCTAAAGAAACACAAGAGCAGCTGAGAGACAAATGTCACTGATATCTATCAGTGCGAAAAGGGTTACAGAGTCATTTCTAAGACTATGGGAATTCAGCGAACATGTCTTCATGAGTAAATGACAAGAAAGATACTTTGCAAAAATGACATCAATGCAGTTCCAAGGTGAAAACCACTGCTGACCAAAGAGAGTGCAAAGGCTTGTCTTATTTGCCAAAAACATCTTGATGATCCTTTGGTTAGAGAAAATAAATGAAGCTTTCTCCTTTGCTCAGCAGATTTGAATCTTGTAGTGAATAACTTCTTCAGATTGGCAGTTAATGTTGCATTTATTTCTTTGAACATAATGAATGACATTTTTGAGTCAACCTTATCGTGCAGTTTTACTAACTGAGATTTCAGAAAACAATTTGCTGGTGTAATCTCTTGAACCCATCTTGTGTGTTATCCAAATATCTCTTTTCTATAGTGTTGGGTTTGAAACTGATGTCATATACTTTACACCCCAGACCAGCACAATAACCGAGATATGAAGATTAAAAAAGAATACAAAAATGTAAGCGTCTTGCAGTCTAGTTGTTTCAAAATATTAAGTAAGGTCAAAAATGTTGTTTAAATGATGAATGAGATGCTCATGAATGATACAGTCTGCTTTAATAGGGATGCTTAATTAAATTAATTAAATAAAAGGATGGATGTGTTTCAGTTATTTAAGATTCAAGAGATCAACATTAAAAGAAATAACACATTTGCACATACTATATATATCCTTTATTGCATTCATCCATTAGTCATCACTCAGTGCAACTCTACCTATCACAACAGGATCTAACATTACTTCAATATAGTCTTTCAAACAGTGTAACTTTGAAGTAATTTTTCATTACAAAATTTAGGAAAAACGTTTAAGAAGTCAGACATCCTTTACTTGGAAATGTGATCCAGGATTCAAAGATTAAAGAGCAAAGATTTTCTTATCAAAAAAACAAGAACAAATGAATGCACTGAGTCATGCACTTCTATGTTTAACACTTACTAAACTTCAATCTCTAAAAATTTTTTTTACCACATTTTCACAGTATATGTATGCTTATTTTAATATTCAACCTTTAAAATAAAAAAAATGCATTTTATTTATGTTGAAGCAAATGTGTTTAATAAAAGTTAGAAAAAGTGAGTTAAAAATTATAAAATTTAATTATATAAGAAAAATTATAACGCAGTCTCACATTGCACAGTGATTAATAAGAAGAAATAAGTGTTTTTTTATTGCTTTTATTGGGGCAACTGCTCTTTTAATCTCTCATGCGGGTCTAATCCATACCACAGTACATCCTGTTCCACAGCAGCCCAAGCCATTCGCTCAGTGGTAAATGTGGCAGCCCAGTGGCCTGAAGGAGAAACAACAATTGCACCTCCGGCTCCTTTGACACGGTCTCCCATGTGCTGCAGAGACATCTGCGAAGCCTCTGTTACTGATTTACCTGTAAAGTGGAGAAGAAATAGGAACACAGGCGGCTAATGAAAAATGGAAAATTAACTTCAGCTTGTGTTATTTCACAGCACATTCTCCTTTAATAATTGCTTCTAAGATCTTCTTAATCTGCTCAGAAACACAATTTACTAAATAACTGTGAGAGGCAATATTGCAAAACTGGAATTACTCACATGAGTTGCATGAGTTGCACTGTTCAGGATAATGGACTAAAACATGAAGAACTGATAAATTCCCATAAACAAACTGTTTGCGTTTGTGATACTTTACCTTGTTCAATTTTTGAAAGAATGAGTCTGGCCAGTGTGACTTTAAGAATAGATTCTCCATGGCCGGTACAGGATACTGCACCACTCAAGTTGTCTGCATATCCTCCACAGCCTTATTTACATGAGACAACGTGAACAACAGAAGCAAACATTAAAACACCTTTTTGCAGATTGCAGTGAATATGCTAAAGTAACCTGTAGTAAAGTGAAGAGTATGATTAAATGAAATGTTTGGACAATGTAAGGTCTTTGGTTTGACTTTATCATTTTACTGTCAGTGTTAAAACAGCAGTTTTAGAAGTCATACCAATGACTGGGGAGTCTCCTACTCTTCCAACCATTTTATTCCTAATCCCTCCCGTTGATGTTGCACATGCGACATTACCAGCAGAGTCGAGAGCTACCGCCCCAACGGTATCATGAGCCCTGGGATGAAGAAATGTTATATTATTCAAAAAAAATCAGCTGCAAAAGAAAATGCAAATTAGATCTGAAATGTTTTCAGACATAGCATCACAAGGAGGAAGCTCATTTGATTCATTAAAACACACAGTGCTTAGACAACTGATCAATGTAAGGTTGATGCCAAAACTGGCCCAAATTTCAAAATGTGACCTTTATTTGCCTAATAAATATCAATATCATTTTTAGTTTTTGGAAATTCATAAACCTAGGTCTAGGCTGCTGGGGGCTTCCTATTGGTGTTTCTTCTTCATTCACCTTGTTTATTCTCTGTGTCTTTATGTGCCATTCTGCATTCAACTATTAATAACTAATAATAACCGATGATTAAATGCTCCTTTCTACAATATGTCTTCTGTTCTGTCTCTCTCCCCTCACCCACCGGCTGTCGCAGCAGTTTCTTCCTTTTAAAAGGGAGTTTTTACTTCCCACTGTCACCAAATGCTTGCTTGGTCTTTTGATTATTTGGGTTTTCTCTACCTTACAATATAAAGCACCTAGAGGCAACTGCAGTTGTGATTTGGCGCTATATAAATCCAATACAACTGAATTGAAATTGATCCCGCAGATGCATACCATTGAGTGTTGAAATCTTCTATTACTCCAGTCATGTAATTCTTGTGCTTCTCCCATTCTCTCCTCTCATACTCAGTCACCAGTGTTTCAGTGGGGACTGTGCTTATACCAATGCTTTCTGCAAACAAGTTTGCACCTTGGCTTGTCAACATTACATGGGATGTCTGAGGAAGAAAATAGGTAAGACAAAATTGAAACATTAAATAAATCTCACAACACTGAACATAATGTAGCAAACATAACATTGCTATAAGGTACCACTAGATACAAAAGCAGCTTCATGTATCAAACTGCGATTCCACAGAAATGCCCTAAAAATGACCTTAAAGTTACAATCATAAAAGCAACAGGCAGGATACTGGCCATGCACACAAGGAATATCTCCCTCTGCCCAGAAAGTTATCCAGATGCCAGCTTGAATTATAGTAAGACACCCTCAATAACCAAGTTTACCAATAAGACTGTGTTTTCTTTGCAAGACCTGAAAAGAACTTAGAAAATTACTTTGGGGGACTTCATAATTTGTTTTCAGAATGGACAATTCAGGGACAAATGACTGTGTTATTTCCAGAACTATATAATAGGCTTTCTATTACTCTGTCCTGAGCCTGAGGGATTGCCTCGCCACTCTTTGGAGAAATCACCTGTGCCTCTACCATACATCTATATATTCATATGTATACCAGCAGTGAAAACACTGCATTTGCTTTACTGAAGAAATGTCAAAATGGTACTAGAATGTGGTCAATATAAATTATTTAATCCTGTAATGTCCTAAACTGAATGTTTTTATGAGATTTACTGTAAGATGCAAATATTTATTTGCTTTTCATTTACTGTGTCATTAAAAACTCGTTGCCATGATTTCTTTAGTTTATATGAAAGAGTTACTTTTATACTTTTATATTTCTTGAGTCTTATGAGGTAGTATAGACCAAGTGGCAAGGAAGGTGATAAGTAGATAGCATCAGCATACCGGTCAAGTTTCTTTTAAGTGTACTTTATTTCTGGCATCTCCGTTATACCATTTTAAAACTCTGGTAGGTAAAACTCTCACTTGCTTTATACAGGAATTTAAACACACCTGAACCTCATTAGTTTCTACCATTGAAATATAGGTTAGACCAAACAATATGATTCCAAACAAAAAAACAGGAATAAGATTATGAATCCGATTGAGAAACTCATTTACACAGTTAAGTGGTTTGAAAAGTTAAACACTGCATACAATACAAATCAAAAGGTTACTTTAAAGAAAATAAACAATACTATGCAAAATGAAAAACCCTTAATTTGGTTTCACCCAGTGACGCGCTCAATGACATCATGACCCTATATAAACAGGAAGTACTGAGGCGGCCCCTCCCACACACCTGTTTTAGATATAGGACCTGAACAATTGGACAAACATGGTAAACAACATAAGCAAACACAATTTACTAGAAATTTACCTGTGAACAGAAGAACATTCAAATGACCTGATGGTTAGTAGTATTTGCTTTAGAAACATTTCCATGGATGTAATAGATGTAACTAATGCTACCACAAACAAAGTAAAGCAAAGTTACACCAGCAATGTCCAAACTAAAGCATTATGTAAAATAAGGGATAAATTATCAATATGGTTAAAGGACAAGTGGTAAATGAGTTCATGGCTAACTACTTTGTCTAACAACAGAATTAGTGTTGCATAAGCTATTATTGAAATTGTGTCACTGTGGTTACCTAAATGTAGCACACTGTCTGAAGTACTGACTTACATTTTTAAATATGAATTATAGAACTCAGTTCTTCTAATTCTTATTTTTTATAAAGTTTGCATAATGATTACTTCCTGTTTTTTAGTCATGATCAAAGAAAAATGTGGCTTCTGCTTAAGAGAAATCACCCTGTTATTAGGAAAATCTTGAAAAGTTAATCTCTTTAAACAAAGGACTTGGAAGTGTAGTCTAGAACTGCTTTAACCACACCCATTAAAACAGGACTGACAGAGCTGTCTTTTCTCTCCTGGCCCCATCACTCTTTGCTGTTTTTACCAGTTTAAATTTAATTAGATTTTATATCAAGTAAAATTGTTGAAGACATGAAAGTCAAATTTTGGAGTCTAAAGCCCATTGTAGTTAAGAGCAGAGTGTTGTTAAAATCAGTGACCTGGATATCTCCGTTTGACTGACAAGCCGTCTCAATGTGCCCAATCAACACTGGAAAGACTTCAGAGTGTCTTAAATAACTGTTGCAGTCTGAAGCCTTCAGACATCTCATGGACAAGGTGATATAACTGATTGCTCCCTCAGGGACTGCTCTCTATAGTGAACAACCTCTAAATTCAGAGAGGTGGTTCAGAATGATACAAGAAACCAACAGGCATAGAAACCTGCCTTCAGATCAAAGCTGACATTGTTGGTACTATGAAGACAGTCTGCTCTGACAATAGTTTGAATGATAAAAGCTTCAGTTAGTTTGAATCAGATTGCTATTCAAAGCTCATCGGCTCATCAGTCCTAACATCTTCATTGAATTAATTCCTGTCCCTGAGTTTTAAAAGAATATATATTCTATATACATATAATACAAAGGGTATTCTGCACTAAAGTAGTGATACTAAGTTAAAATAATTCCGTTTAGCCAAAGTACTTCTATGAGCAAATCCTGCCTTCAAAAGTTTGGTGACTAAAGTAAAGATGAAGTTTAAAAAGAGCTTTGAAACCTCCACAGCATGGATCAGTGCAACATGCCTGGCTAAAATATTTCTTCTTCCTGCAGTTGATTGGTTCTTTGGGGACAGGGGTAAGACAACCACCATCTTTGTTTCAACCTCACCGATTGTCTTTTCTGTATTCTACATTTTCATATATTTCTTTTTCATGATTATTGAACAGATGGACACAGTTATGTATAAAATTTGTCAAAAGGTTCGGGATCCCCAATGCCTCATACACTTAGGAATGCCAAAATAAGGGACTTAAAGTGATAAAGTGCAGAGTTCAGATGAAGCACGTATGATTGTGCTAATGGTATTTTTGTAAATGCAGTATTACAGTTACAGATGTAATAACATGGGGTAAAGTAATCATTCAGTGATGATTGTAAATGAGAGAAGCTCAACAACGTTATGAACTGGAAGTCAGAGGGTGAACATGCAGTAACGGTTAAAAATATGCAGCAAGTACGGCACAACAAGAGGCGTGTGCAAACGAGAGTGATCTCAGCAGGAGTGTGTGTGGTGGTGTGGGGGGAGTAGAGTTTGTAAGAGTAAGAAAAGTGATGTTTCAGTAATGACAGAAGGTTATTCCTCTGGAGCAGACAGATCATGTTGAAGAAAGGATTATACCTAAGGCACTCACAGGTGGATTATAAAATGAGGAGTATCAAAAGATTAACCAAGCCAAACAACTACATTCTGAAAATTGGATCTATAATAATTCACTGCTCTCTTTGCTGTGGTGAATTAAAGACTTCAGGGGTCTTAGGGGACTTTGGACAAAGTCACTACTTTTTCATCTGATCTACATCATTCATGGCTGGGGAAGGACTTCTGTTGTGGCCAGGCAACAATCCTCTCTTCTTTTTCTCACAGAGTCAGTAATAGATACACAGCCTGAGCTCTAATGACTAATCTAAGTGATTTATAAAGTGATTTGTGCGAAGCTGCATGCTTTACCCCCGCCCAAAGTAAATATTCAACTTGCAGTTAAAAATTAAATTGTGGATGTTTAATGATTACATATTTTGATGTTTCTAACAAGGTGTTCTAGCACATAAAAGAAAACAGATCCTTGTTACCTATTTTCCTGGAAAAAAATGTAGCAATTTGCCAAGTGCACAGATCCTTATGGGAAGAGATGCCATTAACAAGTATAATTGATGAATAGAGTTACTTAAGTGCATTATTAGAAAGAAAAAAAAAGGTAGGCAGTTAGAGCTGGCCGTTTCTCCTGGCCAAGTTTCTGGCAATTCCTTTTAAAGCAAATGGAGAACTGTACCACACCACCTGTTCACAAGTAGCTGGGATCTAACACGTTATAGTATTGATAAAAAAAATCAAAATCTTTAATCAGATTAGTACACCAGTAATCAAATATATTTTTAAAAAGATAGAAACTAAGAAATTTAGACCTTCTCCATCACTGCCCGTGCCAGTGAAACAGGGTTGGCAATGTTCTTTACTGAGGACACTGCACCAGTGGCAAGTGTCCTTCCATCCATGATAATGGCATCCAGCTCCACTTCTCCATCTTTATTTAGTACTGCTCCGTGCCCTACAGAGAAAAACAAGTTAGAGATGAGATAAAAACTATGTTTCCATGTGTTCACTTAAATTATGCCAGCTCCACCCTTACAAATATGCAGGGTAATGGCAAAGCAGTACAGACACTGCAGCACCATACTACTGACTGATGTCTAGTTTGTCTGACTTTCAATGGCACAAATGATTGTAAAAGTTCTTGGGATATTCATACTTTCTATCATACCCGTATCATTATGTTGACTTCCAACTACATATTTTTACTCATAGATTTTTTTTTTATTGATTCAGTGTGCAACTGACTCTGGGCTGTGTAGTAAAAGACGGCACTTTATATGTTTGAGAACTTGTCAGGGTAAAGAAAGCAACAGACGATGTTAATAGACAGATATTAAGGTTTAGCCAGAGATCATCTCTCATATTCTTAAAGGAGTCCTGGTGGATATTCTCATCATGACCAGTAGATGGAGACATTGTTCTGCAGTTGAAGCCAGCTTAAACAATAAAGGAAAATGGGCATTCTCATTTGGCTGCTCTATGGACATGTAAAAGGAACTGGGGTTTTAGGCTTTACTTATTTATTTGAGTAAAGGTGAGGGTGCTACAAATGCCGTATACAAAGATGAAGCCCCCATTTAATAACTTGCATATTTTCAAATGGAACTACTTGGCATAAATGTGTCCCAATCTAATAAAAACTGTCTGTACCTGCGTCAAACACAGTGTTATCTTCCAAAGCCCTCACAGCCACTTCAACAGCATCCACTGCACTTCCTCCTCGTTTCAGCACTGAAAATCCTTCGCGTGCTGCAGTTTTTACTCCATCAACAGAGGCCTTGGCCAGTTCATCCGGTATGGCCCATGCCCCACCATGCACAACCAAGACTGCTGACATCTTTGCTTTCCTGCATGGAATAGACAAAGTAGTTTATTAACAGGTTTCAGCCCAGAGAATAATTCACTTTTTCTTTGAACATTAGGAAAAGCACCAAGTGATCATTGGTATCTTCTTTTTGCCTTGATCCAGACATACTACTCAAACTTTTACATACAAAGAAATGTTTTTCGTTTAATAAACGGAAACTGCTAAACTAATTATTTGCTCTGCACTCCACTGGTAATGTATTTGCACCACATGAATTTGCACCTTGGAACAACTGATACAACTTCTATCGAAGATCATATCATCAAGACTGAACTTTGAGATGTGGTCATTGTAGCCCGTGTTGCCAGTTTTTGGCTATTGCCTGGCTATTAGAAGACCAATTCAATTAGAACAGCTGTTAATAATAAGTTATCTTAAATGTATTATGGCTTTAGCAACTTTGAATTACGAGCTACAATCAAGTACTAAACTATAATAATTTATCTTCTCATAATTTATTATGGTTCAATTTTTATGTGCACATAAACATTTTTCCCCTATTACCTGGATGCACTTGAACTGTGTTTAATGTACTGTAATCTATTCACAGTCGCTGACGTGATATTGATAGTTATTCATTTCATTGGGACCAACCTGTAACATATTGAGACGTTGCATTTTGTCCTACCTTTTCCGAGCCTCAGAATTTCCGGAAGGATAAACACTTCGCCATAGACACGTGACTTCAAGAGACTAACGTTCGCGGTTTAACTAGCGCGTGCTGCACACTGACGTCAAGTTTGTCACTATGGCCACATCCGAGGAAAGACTTCCTACAAGTTTTCAAAATTAAATCCTCACGCCACAAAGCAAACTAAGAAGCACAATGTTAAAAGGCTCATCTTGTATGGCGTTATTTTTGTGCCACTATTCTGATCGCACGTAAAGTGGCACAAAAATAACGCCATATACGGACAGCTATGCTCCTTTTCGCTGATTCTGGACATTGTTTTCACTTCATCACTTAAATCACTTTAAGCATATTTGCACTGCACAAGACATAATGTGGATTGCACAACACTGGTCACTACATTCTTCATTTCCAGTTAATACTTGTACAGCTGCTGTTATTGTGTATATATTTATTTATTTATATTTCTTCATACATTCTTATATAGTTCTATACTGTGTATTGTGTATTTTGTTGTACAGTTATTTTATTTTCAACTTTAATTTATATATTTTATCTTATTCTTTCCCAGTTAAATTTACCCTTCATTCTAATTTGTGTTGTACAGTTATTTCATTTTTAACCTTAATTTATATTTTATTCCTTCCTAGTTAAATTTACCCTTTTAAATTTTTCATATTTATTTCCTATCTTATTCATAGCCTTTTCTTTTTTGTTTTCTTTAGGTCACGAGCAGTTGTCCAAGCATTTCACTGCATAACGTACTGTGTATGACTGCGTACGTGACAAATAAAATTTGAATTTGAATTTGAATTTTGAAGTACTTGGGTATTGTAATGTAGTTTTATTGTGAAAACGTCTGAATTTTTGGAGTCGTGTGCTTGGCTCGATAAAGGCGGAGCTAAAAAAGGGCAAAAAGAGGACAGAGTTTAACAAATGGTCAAGCAGTTGAACTATATAACGTGGACACGTGGGCTAGTTTTCACCAGCTGCAGGTTATATCATAGGCTATTGAATTCTTAAACGTATATATTATGTAGGGTGCATGCTTTAAAGTTCCTTAAAACATTTTTTAAAATGTAAGTACCCAGAAAAGGATCTGCAAACGACACAACTGCTGAAAAGAAAGCAGAAAAATTTGAATAAAGTTACTCTTATATTACTCATTTTTACAGAGAATCAGCAACAAACTTTAAAATACAAACTTTTATAAAAGGAAAATATAGCTCCGTGAAAATGTGAAAACAGATTAAAGCGAACAAAAGGAGATAAACAACTTCTTCTAAACTAATTTGATGTTACCCAGAGGTGTTCTGGTGTTAAATGCCTTACATTAAAGCGTTGCCATAATGTAAATTTTTAACGATAGTGTTACCAGTCCGTCAGTAAAATGTATAACGTTGCACTTTGACCAGTAGAGGGCTGCAAGAGTCCATCAAATGCATAGACCGCATATAAAGAAACATACATACTAGTTATGACCAAACCAAGAGGAAACGTTGATATTAAAATTGTAGTGTCAGTTATACTTTGATAAAAGTATTTTCTTAAAGAAGTTAAAAGAAGTTTAAATTTTACTCACACACAGAACGCTAAACTTTCTAATTTTAAGTTCTGACCCTAGTAGTTCTGTTGATAGACTGTAAATAAAAGATGGATGTTGCCACCGTGACATCATAAACAGTATAAAACATGGACATGATTTAAGGGTCATAAATATGAACCCACTGGAGAAGTGTCTTGAACCTGCAATCTATCCGTAGGCCACCAGATGGTGATAGCTGTTGTTTGCAAAAAAGACTTTGGGTCATGTTGAGGTTTCTCATGTAAAGTCACGTGCACATTGCTCAATAATTGTTTGCCATATTGGGCATGATATAACCACCGGTTGGTAGAAAAAGGTGCAACTTTTACTTTGTAGCAAATGATCTACATTTCTGATTCGCTTCACACTTTTCACTGTTTCACTACAGCCTGGAGAGCAGCTGGGAAGTGTTCATAGAGAAAACCATCTCTTTCATTATTTTTAAAAATAAAAAGTTGAAGTGAGAAGAAATATAACAGTTTTTTTATGCAGTAAAATTTGGAATGTTAAGATTGGAGTTTTTGGAAATTGATTTGCTTTTGCCTCTCCACTAGTTTCAGTCTTGTGTTGGCTTAATTTTGGATTATTTTCCATCTCGTTGAGATGATGAAAGCAGACATTTTTCTATAAAAATATTTAGAAATGTATTAAAAACTATAGTTTTAATAAGCTGTCTATGTTTTTTTTTTTTGCTATTGTTTTCATCTGTTGGTGTGTGTGGTGTGTGTCTATTCCGATGTGCCTGCATTAGTTTATATCTACAAACATACTATACACTTACAAGACTCAAACACATTAACCGTCATAACCCTCATTACCATTAATAGTCACAGCAACAGCAGCATGATTTGCATTAACGCTGTCATAAATCATTTTATTGAATGGAATTAAATCAGTGAAGGTCCAGCGAGCATGAAATGCAAAGACAGTACTGGCCAACGTGGGCATAGCTGCTTGTTTTAGGCTTTCAAGAAGAAAAATAAAGCTGTGTCTGATTTCATAGAGAGAACTTAATGAAAAATAAATGGAAAGAGGATGTACGTGTGAAGTTTTAATCAATACTAACTCCTTTAAGGCTTGTTTGGCATTGCAGAAATAAGCAGATTAATGAAATAGTTCTGTCAGACAAACCCGCTTGGGTATTCTGGCCTCTAAAACAGTCTTTTAAATCACCTTAAAAAGCCATAAAAAAGTCATACTCTGTAATCTTCAATGCCAATACACAATTTAAATGAAAGAAACCATTGGCTCAGTTTTATGGGTATTTCCAGCCATTAATGTACCACAGAGCACCCCAAAACAACAGCACTAGATTTCCGAGACAAATGTTCTGGTTTCTCAGAAAATATTAAATTCTACCAAAACTGAGAAGAATCCTAAATACTATGAACATAATTGACTCATATTCACAAAGCATTGCTGTTTGCAGCCGCGAGGAGCCTTTATGATTCTGATCAGTGCGGGGAGAAACAACTCTAAAGGTCAAGTGGAGCCAGAATTGGTCGTTCACCAGCCTCATCTGCTCAAATCTAATTTGTGAGTTAGTAAAGCAGCCTGCATGCTGTGCCGAAGATGACTTTTGGATTCAAGTCAATATCATGGCTTGGGGACAAGAGAGCCATTTGAAGAGACATAAACATTCATTCTTACAGTGCAGACACCACTAACGCTGGCTCTTGATGAGTAAGTGAAGAATTCACTTTATTATTAAATATCTATTTATATTAAAGCTTCTTTAAGCCAAGTCTGCCACTAACTATGCAAGCAGCTAAAGCTCTACTAGAGTTGACCTTCTTCAGCCATAAGAGGGGATCCACCTCAAAGGATGTAAGGAAAAGATCTGACCAGCATTGCAAATTATGCATCAATGGGGGGTTTTGTTGTTGTTGTTGTTTTTGCTGACATAAGTTCATTAAGTAACATGGAAAAACTAATGAATGGATTATTTAGCATGAATACCTTGAAATATATGTTTTCACTCTGTGACAATACAGCCAGACTTCCTTTACAGCATCAATGTAAAACTTATTTTGTATCATTTACCAGGTATCAAGGTTTAAATGTGCAAGTTTAATTGCACATTTAAACCTTGAGACATTTTGATATAAGAAAAATAATGTTCAGTTTCAAAAGTACATCTTGGTTTTTCTGCATGGTAAAGAAATGCTGCTGGGAAATCTGTCAGTATGACTTAAAGATGTAAACAGAAAAAAGTTAATCCATGTGCACAATGGATACTGTGGAATGGATACACAGTATATCAACCCCCCCTCCGTGATATTTCTGTGGTAGACAGTACAAAACACAAAAATAGCACCAATAGCCATGTGTCTATGCCTTTGTCGACAGTTTCCAAAGCTGTCCAGTGGGACAGGATTAGAGTCTTTGCCAGACTGATTTGGGTCCCTAAGCCTTATGTTTGACACCCCTGCTTTAGCATGTGGAATAGAGTTAATGAAGTTGATCATGTGATGTGGAGTCTGAAGAACAGTAAGCTAGTTTTTGGTTATCTAAGACAAATTCAATATGTATAAACAAATCAGACAGCAGCCAGTGTTTAGCACCATGAATAGTTGTGTTGTCCCTCATAGGTGAATGCCTGCGGGCTACTTTGTACTGACTTTGTAGTTACTTTGAAACTCACGAGCTGCATAAAAAAAACCCATTTAATTAAGCGACATTTATATGGTACAGTCTGTTAGCGCAACAAAACTTTACTAGCATGCTTTATTTGTTCTCCGCGGAGTACTATATCCAATATTATTAAAGTTTCCAGCTTCAGAGACCGTTGTCAACAGCAACCAAATGCAACCCCATCCTTTTTAAAGCAATTCCCTTAAAGAACACTGAGCATTTCCTTTACGCTCAGTGGGGACCTTTCTTGGTGTTTCAGCAGCGCCAGTCCCAGAATATGGCCAATAATGTTGCTGAGGGGCGGGGAGCAGCGCGGTCTGCAGACCCACTGAGTCTGGCGGGGTGCCGAGGAGAGGCAGCAGGCAGCGGTAGCAGAGATGGGCTCACACCTTTGAATCACAAATCAGCACCCCCACCCCTACCCCAGTCAAGCATCTCGGGAGACACTGGAAGACCAATTTTTGGAGGGGGTTTTGCTGGTGTTCCTCATTAAGACCGGTAGACTACAGCTACCAAGAAGCAGGAGCGGCAAGGGTTATAGTTGCATTGTGACGTTCAGCACTCCTGCCGTCTCACCTGCACTGCCGGTGAAGAGGTCCGCTGTGATAAAGATGCATCCAGATAAGTACCTACCTGAGCTGGTGTCCGAGAAAAACAGCCTGGACCCCTCCTTTGTGCATGCGGTGCGCCTGCTTGCAGAAGGTAAGTGAAGTGTGTGTATATAGAATATATATCTTTTTTCAAGTCTAACGCACTCTGAATGTTGGACTTGGCGACAGTCACGATGTTCATTCTAACGTGAAAGCACAATTGCATTGAATTTTGGGGCAGTACAGTGAGCTGATGTGAGCTTGTTTTTAACACACTTTTAGTGCTTGCGTGGCGACAGTTGAATTCTCTGTGCTGTGCGTTTAATGTAGACACTGCTCTTCGGCTCCAGTGAGAACTTTTGTTGGGTTTTTCCCAAAACTTCAAGTGAACAAATGCTGTGAGCAGAGACAATAAAGTATGTGTACAGTCAGAGGGGATTATTGTAACCCCACTGTCCGCCAAGATCAATGCGCTGGCTCACATAAAATAAAGCCAATGTCTTCCTTGAGGATTTCTCATTGACTTCAGGGCAAGAATAATCAAAAAGGTGCCACATTCGTCAGTCCAACAATCATAGTACTGTATTAAAGTAAACGTGCTCTTAATCCTGTTATACTGTGTGCTGCCAGCCAGTATTTTTTCTGTTAAATATGTGAATTGTGTGGTCATTTATCAAGCCAAATATCACCTCTTAATATTTTAATTATTCCACGTGAGCTAAACCTTGGAGGCTAAAATCAAAGTGTTTGTAATTATTGCATCATGAGTCATAGATTTCTGACTGAACGAAAATTGATAGATGCACACCTCCTCTTACAGGATAAATGCCATCAAGGTAATGGAGAACAGAAAATGTCAGTGAAACATGCTGTAAAGCCTTTCCTCCAGAATAATGTTACTGTATGTCAACAGAGTGCCGCAATCAGCCTGCAGCATTTAAAGTACTTTGTAGCCTTCATCTCATTCACATGCTGAGAATGTGTCACTTCTGATAGGAAGTGTGTCACCTCAAAACAAACACAAAAACTCAGCTCAGCTCATTCAGCCCAGAGATGCAACTTTTGCATTTTCTCGTAGACTGCGTGGTCTCTCTTCCTGTAATTGCACAAGTCTGGTTGATGTGCAGTGCTATAAAAGCTTGGATAAAGGTTTGCGTGACGTGCTACTGGAGTGAAAGGCTGAATGATTATCATAAATGTGAATGGATTAACCTGTGTGGACTTACCAGGAACATATTCCTGTACAAAACAATATATCAGCCATAAAATGACAAAATTAAACATAAAATGCCGTCATATGTTACATGACTGTAAAACACTCAGTGAAATGCTTTCTACTGGTTTTCCTGTGTGCTAAAAATGTTGGTGATTCTGAAGGCAGTTGATTTAACTAATTTATTAGATCATGCGTGTATGCTAATTTTGGGTTCTGACATGTTTGTTTAAAAATGTAAAGTCACACTTTGTGTTAATTAGCTGCTGGACGGGGTGTGTGCGCGATCTGCTGTTCGACCCCTTGAGCTTTCCTGTTGAAATGTGTTGATGAGACACCTGACACTCCCATTCTTGTCGCTAACTGGGATCCAGATGGGATCATCTGTCACACAGTACACTTTGCCATATGTACTCAAGCCTAACTCACACAGTCAGGATGCAATCAAAGAATGCCATCCACCACTATGAACTGCAATTAGCATGTTACATGAGGATACCTATGTTTTTGTTTTTTTTACTGACTTTTTTCTCAGAGCAGTTTCAACAGTTCACAACAAATACACACACTACAATGCCCCATAATTAACAATACAGTACAGTCTTCAATATTAGAGTACAATACTGTAAAAAAAAAAAAGTATATAATACATTGCAATGCATTTGTCTGAGAAGAATGCTGTTGGCAAAGTCAGTAAACAGAAACCTCTCTGTATTCATCAAACACAAAAGTGGCCAATCAGTATAATAAACTGTCAGTTCAGTCAGTCTTGCAATGTCCAAAACAATCAGCCGTGGGCAGCATGTGAAAAAATGTTCAGCACAGACTTGCTATCTTGTGTTGTCAGTCTATGGGTATCAGTGGACAGCAAGATAAACTGCGTTTACAGATTTACAGATTCGCAGCTATTTATCACTGAATATCAAAGCATGTAATCCTGTGTTATTAACATCATACACAATCGACAGCATAACATGGATTAACCATGGTCACAGTTAGCATCTCCATATTTATGAAATGAATTATTTACTGTTTGTGTTTATGTTATGTTGCTTCTAAAACCGTTTGTCTCTCTTTGAGCTGATTTAAAACTCTTTGGAACAAAGCTCCAGTCCACGGCTGTAAACTACGGGTGGGTGGGGATAATTCTCTTGTCGAGCTGAAACTAAGCTTCCTCTTATGAAGCAGCAAGGGTTGTTAGACAGAATGTATGAATATATTGGTATATTATACAATCAAAACTGTATGTAGAGTATTTTGAAACTGCTACAACTTTGCTCCACAATCTCAAATGAAGATTTTTTTTCTTGGACATGCTGCATGAGGCTAATGATTCCTCAGACTGACAGATAAGAGTCACTTCTTTCAAGTTTTGCACTTTAAGTTTCCTCAGCCTAAAGAACTGTGTAGTTAGTCTGAACGTGGGCTCATGTCAGTGTAAAGAAAGGCAAGCCTTTAATAGATCCCAGTGGTTTTCTTTGTAAGGCTTGCCTACATGCCATGGAGCCTCGTCTTGCCATGAAAACCGGTGGGATTTCTAATAAGGCAGCAAGCAAAGCAGACAGGGAGACAGACAAGAAAACTGTCTGTTAAGAAAAAAAACTAAATGTGTGCACTACTCTGTCATTCCATTTCTGAAAGAGGCATTTCTCCATGTCAAGATAGTTTACATTTTCACTAAGCATTGTAAAAGGGTATATATTATCTCAAATACAAGTGCTGCTAGCGAGAGTGACAATGCAAATAAAATCTGCATGAAATTTGAAGGATGTAGACTTCTCTGAATCAAATCGGAATATAGATATGGAGGAGGCCCAACACCATGCCAAGTGCAATTTTAGACATTAGCATAGTTTGGGCTCAAAATACACTTTAATCTGCATCTTGAAGAACTTTTCTTCTCAGTCTGTTCATTTTCTCCTTACATTTAGTTACTGCTATTAGTATATGAGCACTCAAGGTTTCCACTGATTCCTCTCCTGCACTTTCTGGACTTGTGTTTAAGTTTGATTATCAAGATAATGCTTCAAAAATCTTCTTCAATACATGAGCTTTCTTTTTGCATAGTTAAGAATACACTTAGAGTACATATTGCAGTGGTATAAGCACTCTTCAGAACGCACACAGACGCTTATAAATTTCTCGTTTCAATGAGTATGCTTTTTATAAAACTGTGATTAAATAGTATTAAGCAATAAAAAAATCAGCAGGAAATGCAAAACTTTATTAATTCTTTTGGTGGAAAAAACAACCTGTGGTGATTGTACACAACCACAAACACACAGTTAAATTAATAATGTGGTAATATTCTTCCACTCTCCACACACGCATAAATCAAACAGAGTTATGGTTTCAGTCTCCCACAACATTCCCACATTTAAGTAAATTTGCAGTCTCTAGAGCTACATGACAACCACTTAGTTTCTTTGGTTTAATTAAGTTGCTGAATTTGTTTACAAGGTGGTAGTGAGACCTATGCTGTGATTTATGGTTCATAGACGGTGGGACTAACAGAAAGACGGGAGGTGGAGCTGGAGATGGTACATGCTGAGATTTTGACTGCGAGAGTCCAGGACGGGCAGGATTAGAAATGAGTACATCAGAGGGACAGCTCAGGTTGAGCGTTTGGGGGAAAAAGCTTGAGAGGCAACAGTGAGATGGTTTGGACATGTGCGGAGGAGGGATAGAGGACATAGAAGAAACGAGGGAAAAAATTATCCTTCAGTTTAACTTTTTTTGTGTTTCCTGCCTCTTTGGAGCTAAAAGGACCACTCAAAAACATGGGATATCATTGCAAAGGCCAGGATGTCCTCGATTGGGGACATCAGAACTTAGTACGGTAGCTCAAATATGTCAAAAGATATAGACCAATGTACATTACAGAAGACATAAATGAGTGGACTGTGTCTCAGGAGGTTACTGGACCGTTGATGTTGAATATGGAACTGCCAGGCAGAAGAAGAGGAAGACCATAGAGGAGGTTCATGGATCTAATGAATGCAGAAGGTTGGTGTGACAGAAGAGGATGCAGGGGATAGTGTGATCTGCTGTGGCAGCAAAGGGAATAGCCGAAAGAGGAAGGAGATTAATTTGTTCCGATGCACTTTATGGCACTACACTGTATTCTAAATGATGGTGCATACTTTGGGTTTGCATTGTTTTGTCACTGATTTATAGAAGCTGCATTAATTACTTATTAATTACTATTGCCTTTGTGATTTACCTGCCTGCTTCCGCAGTCCTTCCTGGTTTGAGCTAAGGAAGAGGTTGAGGGTGTTGCTGGCCAACCAAATGGACTGAACCAACCAACCAATTTAGTTATTGTCTCGTTGCTTTCTCCCTTTGCATTTTAATGGTTTAGTCCACTAATGTATATCTTGAGTTGTTTGTTAAGATAAGGTTTTGTTAAGTTAAGCAGTGTTATGGAGTAAAGTTCTGCTTAGTTTACCTCTATTATGGGTCTATTTCAGTTTTTATTTATTTCTGTGATTACTTTTTCTTTGGATTAGAATAAAACCCACTCTTTAAAAATTACACCTGTGCCTGTATATCCTTTATTTGCTTGGTACCTTACACACCGATTTGTAAGGCATCAGTTCTGTTTGGTACACAGATGGCTTGTAGAATGTTCAAGACACTTTTGAAAACTTACCACAGTTTTTCTGCACATTTAGTCAATCTCAGCATCTCCTTGGGGAATACCACATCATGGTGTTCTTCCTGTTCCTCTTGTTGCTGAAGATAGTGTTTTTATGATTCAGGCGGGATGTTTGAGCTCATTGTCATGCTGCAGAATTTGGGACCAGTCGGAGTTCCTCCTTACAGAGAATGGATGAGAAGAAGCTAAACATCCGAGGTGCCTTAAACTTTTCACTGTATACCTCACATTCTGATGTTTGCCACAGAGAGCCAATATATCTGTGAACACTAAGAATTGATTTTCACTTATCTTTCTCTCTCGTTTATAAATGGTTGCTTACATTTTCAGCACATCCATTACAGCGTGCTCAGTATCCAGCAGTG
Organism: Haplochromis burtoni; assembly: GCF_018398535.1. Taxonomy (NCBI): domain Eukaryota; kingdom Metazoa; phylum Chordata; class Actinopteri; order Cichliformes; family Cichlidae; genus Haplochromis; species Haplochromis burtoni. The sequence continues at coordinate 3,980,448 of NW_024582373.1, forward strand.
ACCCACCTCGCTGTGACACATAAGCAGCACCCCATGTGTTATGACCTATCAAAAGGACACAAAAATTACATTTCAGGGGCGGGTGAGACATTGAAATTACATTTTTCAGTATTTAGCCGACACCCTTATCAAGAGTGACTTACAATGAGTGCATGGGTCGAATAAGATTAAATTCCAAGGTCACTAGCATCTTGAGCAACAGAAATGAGCCAAAGCCGCAGCACTCAGACAATAGATATTAGATAACACATTATATTACTGTGTGTCTTGAATGTTCACATATCACAGGGAACTTACAAATAAGGCAGTAGGAGACAGAGAAAAATGTAACCCCAAAAAAAGTCAGAGTGCCCACCCCTGCAAATGTGCAACAGTACCAGAAAAATCTTCCATCAAAACGATTGTTTCTATCTTGTCATTGTAATCATGTCATGAGATGAGTTTAAAATGCACATTTCCTTGCTTTTCATATGTAAATGGTATGATTAGTAATTGCTCGTTCCACTTTCATCACACATTCTGAAAATATAATGCTTACACTAAAAATTTACAACTTAAACAGTCTGCCAAGTGCTACATTTGCCTAAGTGCAGCTCGGCTGAAAACACATAAACAGCATGTGGCCAAACAGAGGAGCACATTTCCAACATTTTAATATTCATCGGTCAAAACTGTGAAAAAGAGCCAAAGCTAATTGCATGTCTTGCTGTTCATTCCCCCTACTAGGTCCACTCTGGCCAGGCGAAGCGCTACTGCTTCCTCTTTCTGTATTTGATGTGAACAAGCAATCACTTATTGGAGAGTAATTGCACTGATTTATTTTTTCCATTGTGAAGTCATTATTCTAGATATACTATTCAGTGGCTAAAAGAAATCAGTGAATAATTTAGCTGTCTAACTAATGGGAGCGCTCAACAATGCCCACAATGCACTAAAGCACATAAAGTAATAATCACTCAGTTCAACACTGACTGGTTCACCACTGTGTAAATCAAAGATTTTTGAGAATTTTAATATCAGTCAGCGAGTCTCTAATCTTACCTTAATTGACTTTTCCAACAGATTTTAGGGATTAAGGGAAACTTAAAACAAATCAGCAGATGAATTCTGCACATCTGTAAAGTACAGAAAGACCTTGAATCCTTGCAAAGTGAAAATACAACCGCAAACATACAAACCTTGTACAACTGAGGGAGTCTGAATATGTCGTCTAGCAATTTTTTGTCTGCAGTTTTTTTTTTAATACTCATCAATCAGTCTGCAGATTATTCAAGGTCTGAAGTCTTTCAACCAGCTTTGCAAAATAAAAAAAGAGCAGAGTGAAAAGAGGAGGATGCTTACTGAGTGTATTGTTTGTCTATACAAAGCACATGTCAGATTCCAGGACATCCTGAGCTTGCTCTGCGTTGGATGTCTTGATATACATCATGTATTTAATCTGTGCTGAATGATCAGACCTGCAGAAGTGGACGGATATAATTTTGATTGGATTCATTTTGTCTTGGTAGCTGGGGATCAGTCCACCAGGGCCTCTGTTCCTGGCCGCCGCCCAGCATGCAGTGCACCTGACCTCTACTGCGTCTCCTGCAGGTGGTGGGCCTGCAGGAGGATGGCCCCATGTCCCTTTTTCGCGCTGTGCCTGGCCGGCCCCATGGACTAAGGCCTGGCCTCTAGACGCTTTCACCCAGGCACCCAGGGTGGAGCCCTGGTAACCTGGGCAGGGTGAACTGTTCCCTTGATGTTCTAATCATAGGGGTCTTCTGAATCGCTCTTTGTCCGGTCCCTCACCCAGGACCAATTTGCCATGGAAGACCCTACCAGAGGGCAAAAGCCCCTGGATAACATAGCCCCCTGGATCACTGGGACACACAAACCCTCCACTACAATAAGGTAGCAGGTTCTGGGTCCTGAGGCAGGACACGGGGGAGGCTGGCCTGAGAATGCCTTGGTGTTCCCCCAGACAAGCTGGAGGAGGTGGGTGGGGAGAGAGAGGTCTGGGCTTCTCTTCTTATGCTGCTGCCCCCGCAACCCGGCCCCGGATAAACCGAAGAAGATGGATGGATTCATTATGGTGACTCATTTTACCACCATACATCTGCTTTCTCTGGATTTACGTTTTTCTTTATTCACATCAGATTCACACAACATCAACAGAAAATCAGAGAAATAAGCACAGTGTAATCTCACCAAAATCATCTTAGACCTGGATATAATTATATCTTAGACACACCTTTTTAAAAAAAAAACAATGGCTGCTAGTCAGCAGTAGAACAAACTGCATAATCAAAAAATAGCCTGTATGGCAACAACAATAACTGGAAACCAGTGAAACAGTCCAGAGACTTGGTATCTTGGTTACTTTAAAAAAATAATTGTTCCATTACTTTTAAAACTCTAATAATCTATTTTACAGATATTTTTTTAATGTTTGCTATTTATGTCAAGTCTGCAGTCTATGAGAACTGCTTACACATCACTTGTAATTAGCTGTTTTCTGCTTAAACCTGTTCAGGCCCATTAAATTCTTAAATTAATTTGTAATTTCCCTTTTTTTTAAATTAGTTGAGCTAATCTTTTTAATGTGCCCTCTGGGTTACGCTTTCCCCAGGTTGAGAATTAGTGCAGTAAAGCTACAATGTGAGGAAAAATAGTCGGGCATCAAATGATGCCTTCAATTCTCCTTCTTCTGCTGTCACTGAACTGCTAATGGGAAACGGGATATTTTTACTTTGCTTGGAAACAAGATTAAGTTAGGATTGTCTATCAAGTTTTCTTGTGGTGCAGATGGTTTACTTAGAGCAACAAGTTGCTGGGAGAAAAAAAACATACAGTGGGGCAAAAAAGTATTTAGTCAGCCACCGATTGTGCAAGTTCCCCCACCTAAAATGATGACAGAGGTCAGTAATTTGCACCAGAGGTACACTTCAACTGTGAGAGACAGAATGTGAAAAAAAAATCCATGAATCCACATGGTAGGATTTGTAAAGAATTTATTCGTAAATCAGGGTGGAAAATAAGTATTTGGTCAATAACAAAAATACAACTCAATACTTTGTAACATAACCTTTGTTGGCAATAACAGAGGTCAAACGTTTACTATAGGTCTTTACCAGGTTTGCACACACAGTAGCTGGTATTTTGGCCCATTCCTCCATGCAGATCTTCTCGAGAGCAGTGATGTTTTGGGGCTGTCGCCGAGCAACACGGACTTTCAACTCCCGCCACAGATTTTCTATGGGGTTGAGGTCTGGAGACTGGCTAGGCCACTCCAGGACTTTCAAATGCTTCTTACGGAGCCACTCCTTTGTTGCCCGGGCGGTGTGTTTTGGATCATTGTCATGTTGGAAGACCCAGCCTCGTTTCATCTTCAAAGTTCTCACTGATGGAAGGAGGTTTTGGCTCAAAATCTCACGATACATGGCCCCATTCATTCTGTCCTTAACACGGATCAGTCGTCCTGTCCCCTTGGCAGAAAAACAGCCCCATAGCATGATGTTTCCACCCCCATGCTTCACAGTAGGTATGGTGTTCTTGGGATGCAACTCAGTATTCTTCTTCCTCCAAACACGACGAGTTGAGTTTATACCAAAAAGTTCTACTTTGGTTTCATCTGACCACATGACATTCTCCCAATCCTCTGCTGTATCATCCATGTGCTCTCTGGCAAACTTCAGACGGGCCTGGACATGCACTGGCTTCAGCAGCGGAACACGTCTGGCACTGCGGGATTTGATTCCCTGCCGTTGTAGTGTGTTACTGATGGTGACCTTTGTTACTTTGGTCCCAGCTCTCTGCAGGTCATTCACCAGGTCCCCCCGTGTGGTTCTGGGATCTTTGCTCACCGTTCTCATGATCATTTTGACCCCACGGGATGAGATCTTGCGTGGAGCCCCAGATCGAGGGAGATTATCAGTGGTCTTGTATGTCTTCCATTTTCTGATGATTGCTCCCACAGTTGATTTTTTCACACCAAGCTGCTTGCCTATTGTAGATTCACTCTTCCCAGTCTGGTGCAGGTCTACAATACTTTTCCTGGTGTCCTTCGAAAGCTCTTTGGTCTTGGCCATGGCGGAGTTTGGAGTCTGACTGTTTGAGGCTGTGGACAGGTGTCTTTTATACAGATGATGAGTTCAAACAGGTGCCATTCATACAGGTAACGAGTGGGGGACAGAAAAGCTTCTTACAGAAGACGTTACAGGTCTGTGAGAGCCAGAGATTTTCCTTGTTTGAGGTGACCAAATACTTATTTTCCACCCTAATTTACGAATAAATTCTTTACAAATCCTACCATGTGAATTCATGGATTTTTTTTTCACATTCTGTCTCTCACAGTTGAAGTGTACCTCTGGTGCAAATTACTGACCTCTGTCATCATTTTAGGTGGGGGAACTTGCACAATCGGTGGCTGACTAAATACTTTTTTGCCCCACTGTACAGCTAAACCTGACATCCGAATTTCAAATACAAACTAGGTGATTTATTTGTGAAGACAGGTTTGCATGACATCTTTATAGTGTCCAAGATAAATAAACTTCAAGCTGTTTCTCAGTCTCTGTTGATGCTCTCTGTTGTCACATACAGCAGATGTATTTAACTTTAAGCTACGGCAGGCTGACTGGGCATATTTTCTTTTTTCTCAGCAAAACTCTGTCTCTCAACTTGTACAGTTGCACACATATATGTGCTAGCTGCCCAGTAAAACCAACATTTCTTTCAGCCGTGGCTGCTGAGAAGCTCTGCTGAAGCAGTTTGGGCAGTGCAACAAAGAAGATCAAGAGCACCACAATAGTCACTGAGAGGCTTTTACTCATTTAGCTCCCCAAATGAGATTTTTTTTCTGTCCAGTGTGCAGACTGTAACCAGTGACCTTCAAAGCACATTCTTGCTTCTCTGATCTTTAGTCTCCTTTTGCTTCCTGCTATTTTGACAAAGATGATATCAGTGTGAGTGTGTCTCGGGATTTATAGATTGCAAGCCTGTTTATTCTCTTTCCTTTATATGCAATTGCCTCTTTGGTTCACCTGCAGTTTGCAGACCAGAATAAGTGTCTATCCCATCAATCCTCATCCCAGCAGCAAAACACAAGTGCTACCAAACTACTGTAAGAAACAACCATCACAATAAAATGTTAACAGATTTCTTCTTAAAGCATCTGAAAAATAGCCTGATTGTTATCATTTTAGTGCAATCCACATTAGTCTTTAAAGGATTTTTTAAAATTATTCTCTGATTCAATAAATGTCATTTTATATAATTTCCAGAAAACAGTATTTTTGTTATGTTTGTATGGTGACACCAACTGGGGTCATTTTGATCCCAATATTTTTGTTTCTCTCTCAAAATAAAATGAGTCGATTTGACCGTAACAACAAATAGCTCTCAAATGGATATTTTGCAGATGAACTATGAACAGATCGTGTTTCAGGCAGTTACAGGGCACAACTCGGCACAGAGTACAAGAGGAAATTTATGATGTTCTACATCTGCCTCCTTTAAAATAACTAACAGAGTGGCAAATAATGCTTGCCTACCCAGCAGAAAGTAAATGATACTTTTAAAAAAAGTCCCTAAGGTAAAACACAAAGTCAACTTCCATCTGTTATCAAAAAATGTTTTGTTGACCCATCCACTGACCCGAACCTCATCTCTGAGGTTGCTCCACTAAAAGGCTTTGTTAATCGAAGGAAACAAAACATTGTTTAAAATCTATTAGGCACAGAGGTATTTAAACTAAATGTCTGACTGGCTAAAACAGCAGGTTATTGTCATGTCTGTGTGTAGGCAGGCAGGAAGAGAGGACCCAAAACGCAGGACTCACGGAGGCGGAAGTAACTCAAAGCACACAGCTTTATTGCAGGTATGAAACTGAACAGGAAAAACACTAACTAAACTGGGTGAACAGAATAACTAGACAGGTTGGCAGGCTGGCAGGCTGGCAAATGGAACACACAGAGGAAGCGAGGGTGAACAGACGTTAACGACGCAACATTGACACAAAGACACACTGGGCTTAAATACACTGAGGGAGTCATCAAGGAATTAGAGACAGAAGGGGAACACAGCTGGGAGAAATAAGACCTAACGAAACAGGGAGAGCAAAGCCGGAACACTGACATCAGACAGGAACAAGAACCTTCAAAGTAAAACAGGAAACAAAACACACTTTACTAAGACACGGACTAGACAGAGAGAGACAGACTTGACACTGACCAAAGCCTACTAAATAATAATCATAATCAAAACAGTATCACTGATTAATCAAATCATAATCTAGAAAAACACCAAATCATGGAAAACAGAAAGCTGGGTCAACATGACCCAGAACCGTGACAGTTATATTTTAATTTTAACCACCAGCATGCTAACAATTGCTAGAAAGCCATGAATAAACAATGAACGTCAGTAGATATGGGTTTGGTTTTTTTTTTTTGTTTGTTTTTTGATAATGCCAATAGAGAAAAAGTTAAAGGATCACAAGTTTGTACAATTTACAATCAACTGATTGACTGTGACATCCCCATGGCTAGCGTAACTAAAAACAGACTAGCTTCCTCAGATAGCATGCTTCATTTTCATTTTTAGCGCTTTACTATTTGTTTTTCCACTGTATGAAAAGCCAAAGTAATTCAAAATATAAAAGTGTGTTGAGCTGCATTTGGTTTATCTCCTTTGGCAAAATGTTATTTTTACAAAGGCGTATTATGTTAGCTCCTCTTATCTGGGGACACTTGTCTGGTGTCAAGTGTCACATAAGGAGGGGTGAATCAGCTATGTTGAGGGAAATAAAAGGTTGGAGGGGTCTTGTTTACCTGTGCTCTCCACAAGCAGCATTAGGTGCAGTCTGCTTTCAGTGGCAGGTAATGAAGGTCTGGGTGAGTGTTGCTCAGTGTTTGCTTGGTTTACATAAAGCTGTCCTTTCTGTCACTGCCGCTGTGGGCTACATTGAAAAATATGGTTTTGCATATTTTTGATACAAGTGGAAGTGATCTGATAAAAAATATAAGGTTTTGTGTAATATAAGAAAGTCTTTTAGAAGCGATGAACAAAACCTTATTTTTTTTACTTTTTTGTAATTAAGCATATTTAATCATCTAAAAAGCTAAAAAGGCACCCTCTCATTTGCTTGCGCTCACTTTTCATGAACTCCATTTTTTTCCCAGACGGGTCTGCAGCTCTGGTGAGAGTCATCTCAGAGAAACTGCAAAAAGGAGACAACATGATCCAATTTAAACGATCTTCCTCGGACAATCAGGCACAATCAGAGATTGTGTCGAGTGGGAAGAAATTGGTTCATTTCAGGCTGTTGAATTTTCGTCTATGTGATTTCACAGACAGTAGTGAAGAAAATCAACTTCACTTCATAAAACTGCAAAAGCTAACTCTCTAAAAGACCCAGAACATTGAGCTAAAGCTTTGAATGTTCACATGGTCGAATTGAGACATTTAGTTTTTTTTTTTAAGTCAATTTAGTCGATCAATTTAAATTTAAAATCTTACATATTTGTTTTGAACGGTTCAATACTCCCTTCTAAACAAACTCCTGAATTTCTATATATAAACTCAGGAGTAGTCACATCTATGAGTTTCTGTGATGCAACAACTTACAATGATTGATAATTAGTGACAAAGCAGGGTGTAGGCACAACAAACAGCTTCATTTCTAAATGCCTTTTTAGCCTTGCAGCTCAGGTGTTGTAAAAAATTGTCCAAAGATATCGTTGTTCAGGGAGTCTTTCCACTCCTGTCAAACTGATATAGTATGCTGAACTGGGCACCTAATATCCACCTTTCATCTTTCATCTTATTGCAATAAGGCTGGGGATGCACAAAATGACTTTTGGGTCAATTTGCACAAGATTTGCCTACCTTGCAAATTTATAAGGAGAAACAGTGCAGTTTGATTGAAACCAATGATCTGCAAATAGGATCCTAATATCTTACTTTACAGATCTAATCTTAACCGCCCCAAATGGCTTTTACCCGCTAATATCTAACGTTTTATATGTTTAAGCCAACATCTGCATAAGTGCTGTGCTGCGTTGGAGAGACTCCTGACAGCCCGCAAGAGCTCAGTTCGTAATGAAGTGAGGTAGTGCGAGCTGAGTGTGACTGGCTCTATTGTTATTTTGATTGGAATTACTGGATCATGAGATTGCAGGGCCTGATGTGAAAGGACATATCAGGAGTCAGCGGGATTATCTTTTGTTATTAAGTTTGCAATGTGAGCATATTTACAGCTGACATAAGAAATAGTCAGCAAAATATTCAGTGTGTGAGTTAAATTTCTGCTAATGTGTTCCTGGTCTAAAATGACGCTGTTTTGTTGTGATTCTGCAGTTGCTTATTGGCTGATGCTTTTTCAGTTACATAACAAACTCATTATTATCTCATCTGTTGTTGTTTTTTACTTATTTTGTTTCTCCGCAGAGATTGAAAAGTACGAAGGCGATGAATTAAGAAAAGATGGTGACACCAAGAAATACCTAGACATTATCAGCAATAAAAACATCAAGCTCTCCGAAAGAGTTCTCATTCCTGTCCAACAGTATCCAAAGGTAAGAGACATAACAGCTCTACAGGGTCCTACATTTTATTTTATTTTTTTTTCGGAAATGTGCAAGTGATCCGAACAATTAAACTGTGATGGAAGTGCAAGAAGAACAGAGTATGTATTATATTTTTTCAGTCATTTTAGCAGCATTTTAGTCTCCCCTCCAGGTCGGCTTCACCTGTTCACAACTCCTACTTCTACACTAAAATCCCCATGAGCCTCAAACTGGCTATTAGAAAGTCACCGGATGCTGTCTGTTTATTTTGATGTAGTCACCAAAAACCAAAGTTTTCAGCAGACTAAAGCACCCAAGGGTACAGTGAGGAACAGTAACCATTAATCACTCCATGACACTGCTCTGTGTCTGAGTTATGCAACGTCAGTACTGACAAAGTCTGAAACGTGGTCTAATGAGGCTGCTCCGTCAGGCAGCTAAGCAACACACAGCTGCTTGAGGAGCAGCAAAAGGCTGTACTGCCACTGCAGTCATGGAAAGCTCCACTGCCCTTGAGTTCAGACATTCATGAAAAAGCCTTTAATACACTTCATACTCACGCTGTACTTTCCTGTCTTTTTTTTCCTTGTCATAACATCTCTGTGTCTAGCTGACATTAAGATGTTGTATTATGTGTATAATAATATGTATTATTATATGTTTTATTTAATTTAGAGAAACGTGATTTTTGTTAAGCACACTTGTTTAACTTTTCTGTAACACATATCTAACTAGCCAATCGGATGGCAGCTGTTCAGTGCATTTAGATTTGTAGACACGGTCAAGACGACCTGCTCAAGTTCATTCTCAGCACCAGAATGTAGAAGAAAGGTGATTTAAGTGATTTTGGAGGTGGCATGGCGGTTTGTGCTAGACGGCTGGGGCCAGTATTTCATAAACTGCTGATCTGCTGGGATTTTCACCACACAACCGTCTCTAGGGTTTACGGAGAATGATCAGAAAAGTCAGAGGAAGTTTTCTGTGTGAAAATATCATGTTGAAGTCAGAGGAGAATGGCCAGACTGCTTTGAGATAGGAAAGCAGTAACAGTATCACGTGTAACCTTGAATCAGATGGGCTACAGCAGCAGAAGACCACACTGGGTGACACTCTTTTCAGCTAAAAACAGGAAACCAAGGCTACTGTTCTCACAGACTGACCAAAATTGACAACAGAAGATTGGAAAAATGTTGCCTGGTCTGATGAGTCTTGATTTCTGCTACAGCATTTGGACAGTAGGGTCAGAATTTGGCATAAGCAAGATGAAAGGATGGCTCCATCCTGCATTGCATCAATAGATCAGGCTGGTGGTGGCAGTGTAATTGTGTAGGGAATATTTTCTTGGCACACTTCGTTCCCCTCAGTACCAACTGAACATCATTTAAATTACCACAGCCTACCTGTGTATCCCTTTTTAGCCACAGTGTACCTATCCTCTGATGGTTCCTTCCACTTTTACCACTAAGCTACATTGATAAAGAAAAATGGATGTACAATTTATAGCCTAGTTTACCTCATCAAAATGAGATTTTAGAACACAGTCTTCCTCTTTCATTCCTCTAACCACCCTCTTGAAAAGGTCAGCACTACCATATTTTTACATATCAACATACCTGCTCACATCTTCCATAATGTTTAAAAGTAAGTTTGTTTCTCCTGACAGGAAATGTGTGCCTTTCTTTTGGTCTAGTTTGTGCACAGAAGGGAAAAGACTGCGTGTCACTACTTAACTGAGGCACATATTGGAACACATCCTACTCCCAGTACCTGAAAAATACTAGTCCTACATTGAAAACCACCTCCTTCTGAATACCCAAATGGTTTTCACCACGTTCAGTATCTTGCCAAAAATAGTGGAAGATTAGTGCATTTTAACTTAGCCAATGAGACAAATTGTTAAGAAGTCTTTTTGTAAAAAACTCTAAATTCAGATACTTTCTTTGACATATTTTTTCATTATCCCAGAGACAAAATCATATAGTTATTGCTTCTACTTTGATATATTTCAGTTTTTGTACATTCAAGACTTCATCGTACAGTGTTACACGACTAGAAAATAGATGGTGCTGGGAGGAGAGGGAAATCTGAAAACTGTCCTGAGCACAGGCAATGCTTTAGTCCAAGGAGCCCCACAGGACTCTACATACAAATCAATTTGCTGTTTCCTCCTCAGGTCAGCATTAAGCAACTAATTAAGCTTTGTTCAGGACCTCTTCACTTAAATTGATTTAAACACTATGAAAAATAGTGACTGAATTGGCTTCTTGGGGGGAAAAAAGACAAAGAAATGTGTTTTTGTGCTTCTTTTTCCCCCACATCTGTTATCCAAATATAAGATGTCTTATTGGTCAAAATTGCATCCTCACTGCAAATGTTAAAATATCGTTTCACTTAGAGCACACACACTGCTTTTAATATATTATATTTATATTTAGTGTATATTAAGCTTTTGGGTGGGTGTGAAGAGCACTGACACACACTACAGGCATCCATCAGTTCAGCTGGTGGGTTTTCTTATAACGCCAGACATATGGATTGTGTGGAAGCATCGATTTTCTTCTTGAAAACGTAAAACTTGGAGGTAAAATTAAATTTCTGTAGATGGCGCATGTTCTGCTTTATATCCTACCTGCTGATTAATTGCATTCACTTTGAGTCCCATGTGTGAGTCTGCTCCTGATTAGATGGTTAATGAAAATCAGTGGAGCTTGCAGTTAAGAAAACCCGAGAAGCACGGAGGTACATAACAAATACATTTAAAGTGTTTTCACCATTTTAAACATGAAATTCACAGGTGCAATAGAGAAGCTCAAGTTTGCCAATGCTGCACAGTAAGCAAAGCTGCAGTCCAGAGGGACAAAACAGTTGTCCAACAACAGCTTCTGTGACCTGATTGCACAGTCAGCACCCCGCAAGACTGCAGTCTCACTATCTTAAACATCTTGGTAACACTGCACTTTCATTTAATGATAATTTGGCATATTAAGCAACTCTCTGATCAAGTGCATGGCCTGCAAAGTGAATGAGCCAAACTAAAAAGAAAGCAGAGCAAAACTTGGAGCCATGAGGTAAATTGGGCACAATATCCAGAACTTTTAGGGGGGGGGACCTAGTTAAATGAATGTTTTTGCATCAGTGTCACACAGATCTGAATGTTGGTCCTCAGTTCACTGATCGATATTTGATTTTGTACTTTCACAACATCTGGCCCTGCCAAGATGCACAAACTAATTGGTTTAATTACACTGGAATTTTCTGTGTTTGTGACATCAACTCTTCAATAACGTCCAGTCAGATTTTCTGTCACCGGTGGCCGTGCAAAACACTGTTCTCTCTCATTTCAGTAGTCTGGCAGGGCTCATTCTTGGTTACAGCTTCCATCTTACTGAAGACTAATTAAATGCAAAGTAATTAAATTATTGCATGAGAGAATCCTTCTGAGTAGTTTTAGATTTGACAAGATCACGTGTAATTGTGAGTAAAACTACCAGCACTAATGAAATCACTCCTAATGGCACATTGACAGACACGCTGCAGGTTTTCACTTTTAACATGTCACAGCAGGAAATGCACGGTATTGTTAATAAAAATGTGAGGATTCAAATATTCTTAGTTTATCATTTGTTCCTCTTGTTAACTGTCTATACTGCCTATGAAAAGTCCTGTTTAGTCTAATTCATGTATGCAGTGTAGTCTAGTTTAATGTTTCTGTGCTATAGATGTGATAATGGTCGTGTTAAAGTCACATTAAGACAATCCAGGGTCACACAAGTGTATAATAATGCTAGATAACATCATTGACTCAAGCATAGACCACACAGTATACTTGCTTGTTAATACAGTATCACTTGACTGCATTTCAAATGTATGCAGATACAAAAAATGCTGCCAAATCGATACAGACACAGCATAGTACGGGGATATGGTTTTCATTTATAAGAGATGGTTTGCAATTTGCACATCAGTGCTGCACAAATTTATTAGACCACCTTTCATAAAAAAACAAGGAAAAAGAAACTATTTCAGCTGAATTCACTGGACTGAATCACATATTTATGCCCAAACATTGGCCTTCTCCGAGAAGTCAAAAATTAATAAATCATAACAGTGAACCAAGAAAACAAATTTTTCTGATCAGAAATGTAAGTAAATAACTGTAATTTGGCATTTTAATAAAAAAAAAAAAAAGAGGTAATGTACAGTTTTTTACTGTTTTTCATCATTAAAATTAGCAACAAAAAAAAAGGTCATTTAGAACCTCTGGACAGATCTTCCTCTGACACAAGCAGATCATTTTTTCACTGTTCTCTTTCTTTCTCCGCACAAAATGATCACTTGAGAACATACTTTAATCTGTGTTTCACTATCACACACTTAAACCACACTCATGAGCTAAAACATGACGAATATCCCCAATGCTTCTAAAACAGCTCAAACCTCAGGGCCATGGACGCTGCATACTTAACCTGCGATAGCACAACATCATTAAAGTTGTGCGCTGGAGCAGATCACTGTTTCACTTGCACCTCTCCGCCAACACTGGGGTGCTTGTCTATAGTTTGCCCCCCACGCCCCCAAACTATTTTATCCAGGTACCCACCGCTGTGACTAGGTGTTGCTCTCAAACCTTGCCATTTTGAATATGCTCTGCCCCATTTGTCTGACAATAACCATTACCATAAGCATTTCACCAGCATCAAACACAGTGACTCAAAGCCTGTTCATTTGAATCTCAGATCTTGAAATGCACTGTTTTTCTGAGATAATTTCACTTGTGATTGTTCATAATGTTTTGGCTCATCAGTACACTGTGGGGGAAAAAAGAAGAAAAAACAGAAAACAGAAAATGTTTTGGTAATTTTCTTCCAGCACATTACCCGTTTTTTAACAGCAAATTTCTGTAAATGGTAAAAAAAACAACGTGTGGTTTAAAAACACAAGTAAAAAAATAATATGGAAAATTCCTTCATTTTAAAACAGCACATTTGACTGTATCTTTGCAGATTATTTTTACTGTGTATAAAGTTCAACATTTGTGGAATTACAATGGAAATGCTCAAATAATATAATATAATAAGCCAACCTCATAATTGAGATCAAATACTTCAGCTACAGCAAACAGTGTGTTTGTAAAAGTGTCTTAATCTTGATAAAATTGTGCAGCAGCATGTGTGGAATACATGAATTCAGCTTGGTAAAACTGCAGCTTCTACACCACCTTTCTATTTTTATCTTATGTACTGTTGCAGACTGACCCATCAGATAATGAATGACCCGTGTGGGTTTTTTTGCAACGTTTTCTGCAAAATCTACAGCAATTTTTTTGTTTGTTTGTTTGTTTTGTTTTATAGCCTGTGAAAAAAAAATGGCCTTGAGACATTGCTTCAGTGACCTTACCAACATTTCTATTTTTAATCTTCTCTAAAAACACCATGAGACCTTGAAACAGCGTTGAGTTCAGTTAGCAGGTGAAAGAAGTTCATCTGTATCTGTCCTTTCTTTGGTATGTAAACAAATGAACCTTACACAGGGTTCTCATCAAAGTCTTGAAGTTTTGCTCTAAGGTTACTATTTACTCAGCAAAAGAATATGATTAAGATAATCAGCAAAGACATTATCATTTAGATTCATCTAGAATTTATCCTCTGCTGTTTAATGAGACAGTTTGATTAGCATCTCTTAACCTTGGGGTATGAAGTGGTTTTTAATTGGCTGACCTTGTCAGCTACCTTGAGTGTAGAGCTAGGGATTTCTGCAAAACTGAATATACGAGAATGTTATCTAAAAAATAGTTGTTCCCTTTTTATTAGAATAATGATTCTTCTTAAATAAAATGGACACATTTCAACCCGGTATTTTGAAACTATTATCTCAGCAGGTTAACTATCTCCTCTGCAGGTAAATGGAGAGCCCAAAACACATTAAACTGTATTTTGTCCTTGTGGATGCCACAATTTTGAGCTTATCTGTCTGTTATTGTGACCTTTAAATAGTGCTGTGGCTGCAGTGCTGCCCATACAGAAATCCCATTTTTGTCTGCCCAGAGATGCCAATGTCCTAAAGAAAGGCCTATCACGGGGAAAGGTGTTTTCCTTAGATAAGTACTGAATACAGTCAAGGGAGTACAAGGTGTGAATTAAAATTAAGCACTTATATGATACAATCACAATTCCAACTCGGGATCCTACCGAGTTAGTGTTTATGTGATGACTGTGTGATGTGATGTCTGCTCGTGAGACTTAAAAAATTGTAAGATTGTGCCTTCCCATATTAACAACAGTCCATTTCTGGTAGTACATAATGCATTCGTTTTTAGAAATGTGACAGAATCAAGTGAAATATCTGGATATGGCAAAAAAAAATAAATCCACAGTATGCTGTTGATTGACACTATTATCCCAAAATGAAATGCACTATAGGAATCTCATGCAAATTGTAATGGATAGATATCTGCAAGAAGGCACAGCCTGTATAAAAGATAGATGCAGCCTTCAATATTAGCTTTAAAGCCAGCAGGGGAAATTCAGGGGGCTTCAAAAAGAAGCCAGTTTCTATCGATGTCTGTGAAAAAATGGCCCTCATCCTCGCTTGACTTGAGACCTCGGTAAACAATTTTCTAATAATACTCAGTCACCAGTCGCTTGAAATTATTTAGGATGACATTAATTTGTAAAGTATAGCCACATTTAAAGTAAAGTGGGTATTAAAAATAGGTGTGCTTTGGGCTGTGTGTGCCATTCCTCAGATCCATCCCTTGCAATATCACTTCTGGCTCCAAATCGAACAATAAAAATTAATACATGTTTGGAAAACAACTCTGTTGCCTTTTCAATCAATGGTCTAATCAATAGAATAGAACAAATCATATCAATGAGCTCACAGAGAACTTCACACTGTTTCCCCCCTTCATCACTACAGAGCATTTTAGTATCTGTCAGCTCATTTTTGCTTTCAAAGCCCAGTTTTACTTTGCTGATTCACGCTCTCATCTTTCCTGTTTATTTCACCAGGTGGATATTTTAGTGACAAAACACAGATAAACCCATTCTTTGCTAGATGCCTGTTAGCACTCATCAGATAAAGTTAGAATGCAGCTGGTGAGCACAGCCAGGCAATTAGCAGCTAAAGAGCCTAAGTTATTCGATACCAAACTAAAGCAAAACTGACAGTGAATACTGCTTTTGGTTTCATTTGATAGACACAAGCATGGCTGCAAGTTGTCGCTAATGCTAATTAAAGTCTGCTGGATGCAACCAAATAGTGTTTTTAGTCCAAGAAGCTATTACTGATTAATTATCCCATTAGTTAGTTGTTGGCCTGGATTCACTAACTGCCATAATACGTTGCATTAATGTCATTAACACAAACCTTGTATGAAGATTTGTGTTAATGTGCAGTGAAACACAGTGAAAGTGTTCACCATGCGCTCTCGTTTTGTTTCATCTTGAGTGTGGTTTGTAAAGCTCTCAGTACGCTGAATAAGTAAAATGTCTGTGATGAACTGAAACATTCAAGTGTGACAAATATGCAAACAAAACTAAAGAAGAGGGAAATGCAACCCCATTTATTTCCAAATAAGTTGTGACACTGTGTAAAATATGAATAAAAACAGAATGCAGTGGTTTGCAAATTATTTCAGTTTAACTGATGATACTACAAAACTACAGTTTTAGTAACAGATCATTTATAAGGTAATTTTTTATTTCAGCTGCAAAAGACCAGAAAAGCTTTGTAATGTTAAATAGTTAACATTTAATTAGTAGTAAAAACTTGTCTTTCTCTTGTTTTCACTTCAATACACTGTGAATTTTAAATGAACTGGATGTTATTCTCATTTTAAGAAACCTCCACACTTTATTCTAAACTAAGCTTTAGAGAACAACTTGTATTTCTTATTTAAAAGCCATGGAGCTGTTATAGACTTGCGAGAAGGGAGCTGGGTTTGTGTGAACTTGTTAGTCTTTGTTCTTTCCCTCTTCCTTAGGTTTTTTGCATATTTGTCACACTTAAATGTTTCAGTTCATCACAGATATGTTATTATTAAACAAAATTAACCCGAGTAAATTTAAAATAAAGCCTTTAAATTAGCTTTTCGTTTACTAAGGGAAAAACCTATCCACATCTATGTGACCCTATGTGAATAAGTAATTTCCCTCATTAAAATAATAACTCATTTTACCAACAAGAACTGTAACCAAGCTTTTACAGTGACTTAAGTCTCATATTGCTGTGGAGGCATTTTGGACCACTTTTCTTTGGAGTATTGTCATAATTCAGTCATAATTCAATTTTTAGCCATTCAGAATAGACTTGCTGGTATGTTTTGTATCATTGTGCAGGGCACAAACTGATAGCTGGAAGTTGTCCTTCAGGATTTTGAGGTAGAGAGCAGAATTCATGGTTCCATCAATAACAGCAAGTCGTCCAGCCCCACACCATCATGCTACCACCACCATGTTTGACGGTCGTCAGTGCACTCTTGGATTAATTTTGGTAGGCCGGCAACTCCTGGGAAGCTTTACCACTGTTCCAGTTGTTTTCCATTTGTGGATAATGGCTCTCACTGTGGTTCTCTGGAGTCCTCAAAGCTTTAGAAATGACTTTGTAACCCTTTCCACACAGTTAGATGTCAATGACTTTGTTTCTCAGCTGTCTTTTAGATCGCAGCATGTTGTTTATTTCACATTCCAGAATTTATATATATGAATGGAAAATATTGCATTTCTATTTTGATGAACTATTCCAAGTATTTCACTGTAAATATTTAGAAAATCCAGCTTGAAGTATGACTTGTATCACATGTCTCATGTCACCTAAAGACGGTCTGTATCTTTGTTTTTTCTTTTTTTCTTCATTTTTTAGACAAAAGTTGTAGATACACGACAGAAATGACTGATTAGCATTAACATTTACAGACAACCTCTGTTCAACACGTCTGGCTTTTGACTGTGTTGCCCTTCTGAAAAGCTCACCAGGTGTCCTCCCCTTGCCACACTGCTCCCCAAACAACCACTCATCTGCTTCCTTTAATGTCCGTGGGGCTGATAGGACACACTCATCTGACACGCTCGCAGCCCAGTCATCCCAAGCTGTCATTAAAGCATAAACCTCTACCTAAAGCTTTAATCCTCCTATCAGAGAGGACCTGGACTTCCCCAGTACCACAGCTCACTAACCTGGCAGTGAGTGCCCTCAGGACATCTGCTGATCTTGACTGGCCCCAGTGCACTGCATAAAAGGGCAACAAATTTTCCAACCTGAAAGCTAAAAAGTTGTTTTGTTATTAGATATGCAATGCCACAGTGGTTCGACAAGGTGCAAAATGTCAGTATTCTTCCCTTGGAACTGACCTTATACTGAAGAATGGAAACAAGCTGCTTTAGCACTTAAAAATATATAAAATTAATAAATAAATATGAGGGGAAACATCAGGAGGGCGCTGAGTGCCTCCTTTGATGTTTGCCTTTTATTTAGCTTTTCTCATATAATCACATTTTTACTTTAAATTTAGGAGCATAAAAATGAACTTGTAATGTATTTTCAAAGTGTCATTATTTTTTGAATGTATGGAAAAAAGACCTTTGGTCTGCACTCACAAATGGGTCTGTTTTAAGTGTACAAAGATCTCAGCATTGTAGGAAACATAGGACGTCATAAAAAAAACAAAACATAAAAGGCAAAAGCCAGCAGGAGTGATTTCACCAAATCAGTCCAGCCCCTTATAGACAACAGTGGCAGTATTGTTATGAATAATGTACATATGTGGTATTCCCCATATAATCAGACCTTCTAATTCATTCATTCACTCATTCATTCATTTAAATGTGATGCTTTAAAATTACAAAACCTTTTCTACAGGATTTGGTAGTTGTCAAGCTGGAGACATTAAGTTGTGCAGCTCACCAGGATTAAACTAATACAGTGCATATAATTCCCCGTTGCTTCCAAGTTTTCCATGTTTGGGATCACTCTTGGTTCACACATTTTCATCCTTTGATTTACAAGTCTGCAAAGGTGACGAAGAATCCAATGTCAGGTCTCAGTCACTGATGAAGGCAGCTTTCACATTTGGTGTGAATGCAAACACAACAACCAAAAAGTGTGAACAGAAAATAACACCTTTTTTAAAATGAAAACTCACAGGCATTTCTTGTTGTGTCAACATTTTTTAAATCATTTAACACAGAAACATCTGTGTTTACTGACATCTTTAAAATAAAAGTTGGAGTTTAGGAACATACGGTACAGAAGCTGAAGCTGGGATGATCTTGTTTATAAAACTGGGAAAGGAAGAACTGATGTGTATTACATATATTACTGTGGGGATTACCTGTGCCTGCAGGGTGTCCTAGCTTTGAGAGCGCAGCTTAAGACTTACCCACCAATGTAGCATCGCACCCGTGTAGCATTGATGGACAGCCTAAAAAACCACGGGGACCTCTAGTGAGGTGCCTTATTAACTGTAGCCTCACGCAGCACCTTCTGGAGCCACACAGAACTTTGTTGTTTGCTCACACACCTCTGTTGGATTAATTCTTGATGGAGTTCTCCTTTAGAAAAATGTATGCAAATAGGCAAAACACAAGACGGCTGAGACGTACATTCATCAGTTTGACAGCGCATTTGCAACACAATGAAACATGCTGCAAATACTGAGATGCCATTACAAAAGGCAAACCAGTTAAAAAACAATGCTACACACGTGTCTTCAGACTGTTTGTTTGCAGATGCAGGCCACTGAAGGAAGCACAACCACGAAACAGACACACTGAGGTGCTTTTGAAAAGTGCTTTATTCAGCTACATTTGTAAGCTGTGTCCAACTCAATCTTCACCTTTTTCGTTATACCCTGTGAACTTGTAAGGTTACACAGTGCAGAGCTTCGTATTTTAGAATCAGTATGGAGACCAAAACATTAAAATTTGGTTTTCAGAAGAAAAGAAAAAGAAGACCCAGAGTGTGCAATACAGCATACAGTACAAACAAGGGTTTCATTCCAGCCATTTTATCATCGAGTATTTGTTCAATGTTTAAAATGTCTTTGCGCTTAATTGTTGCATGCACAACACCCTTCCTTCTAATATCTGCACACTTATCAGTGTTAAGACTATAGGGGGTATATAGAATCATTTCAAACCTCATTTAACACTGAACCATACCCCTTTCCGAAGCTCAAATTGCTCACCATGGAGCAGCAGAATGGCTCCAGACATTCATTAGCTTAATGAAAACAGGCCACTCTTCTCCTACCACCCAGCGAGCGGCTTCCCGATGTAGCCACAACGACCATCTGCTCTCCAACTCCCTGCCAGCTATAGGATAGTCCTGTCAAAGCAGCTGAAGAAAGGCATCCACAAAGGCGCCTTAATCATTCAGATCAGAGGACAGGCAAGGACAGCAGATTTTTTTTTCTTCATATACACATCCCCTGGCGCCTCAAAATCCTGGTTGTGGCATTCACTTGTGGTGTTAATGATGTTCATTAAAATAAGTCAGCCCGGCACAAGATAGACGGAAAATTAGTGTCTGTTTCATAAATTGACGGGACACTTTAGGTTGAATAAGCTGAGCGAGCAGTTATTGGAGTTGCGTTGCAGCAGCCGCACACAGCTGGCAGTAAGGTTATGAGCTCTTCTCACAGTAGGAGAACCTGCTTTGTGAAAAGGTTAATGTCATTTTAGGGCTGGACAGAGTGTGTTGCAGTAGGCGGCTGACCACCTGTTCAACTCCGGAGGTGGTCTACTTTTAATCTCACCTAACAGGAAACATTTGAAAGTCGAAGCTGGGTTTTTTAACAATTAAAAATTGTGTTAAGTAGTGTTAATAGTCATTTATTTCAAGTAGAAATCAATTAAGCCATCCCCGCCCATGTTTTCAAAAACTGCCAGACTCACTGCAGTCGCGTTATGAGTTTTACCTTTTAATAACTGGTAATCTCAGCAGTGTTGTGGCTACCCAGAGTTACTTTTCTCAGTATGAACACTAGCTGGTGCACAGTGAGAGGGAAATGATAGCCCCAAGGCTTTAATCTAATAGTTTGTCATCAGGATAGTATTACTTAATTTCCCACTGGGAAGAAAGTCATTATTTCTGACTTTATCTCAGCACTGACCTCTGGAACAGTCTCAGGAATATTATTGGTTTGAGTCCATGTTCCCATTCGTTTCCTTTCTCTTAGCATGACTTCGATGACCCTAAACGCCACTAAGACGCATGACTATCGAGGGCATGGAGCAAGCACAGGACAGACACATATGCTGGAATGAAGATGAGAGTTGCATTTACCTTTAATGTGCTACACACAGAGCACCATTATATTGATTTATTACAGGCTACATTTCAGCTTTTTCTCACATGATAAATGATCAGTGGAATGTGAGGTTATATCGATAATAGATAACTAATGGCCAGCGGTGATCTTTCATGGTTAACCTTTTCTCTGAAAAGATCAAATCCCTTTTACATGCAGCACGTAAAAAGAGAGGATGCTTAGAAAACAGTTATATGGAAATATAAATCAGCTTTTTAACTATTAATTCTCTTCTTAGGTATGCAGGACACTCTGATAAGGTCTCTCATTGCCATTATTCTCCTCTTGCATAGTTTAATTTTGTAGGGAAGCTGCTGGGACCACGGGGAAATTCTATGAAACGATTACAAGAGGAGACAGGAGTGAAGATGTCCATCCTTGGCAAAGGGTCCATGAGAGATAAAGACAAGGTAAGGCGTCTATCGATTGGTGCTGAGATATAGCTGTTTGGCTGATCAAAGAGAAATATTTACAAAGACAAAGCTCTTGAAATCCTACCAAAAGCACAGTGGAATATTTTAACCAACACCATCTGAGCAGTAACTGAGATGAATAACACCCAGAATAAAATTAATAGCTTTCACTTGACAAACATATGTAGGCGAAAAATGGGAATGTTTTTCTGTGTTGTTTAATAGCATATTCTGTAATCGTCAATTATGAAGGCAAAGTAATGAATCTCTTTGCCAAAGTCATTTATTCTGCTGACATGTGGTCCCCTGGAGCCAAACTTATCCGAGCGTGTACACAGACAGCCTGCTGGATCTGGTATTCACGCTCATAACAGGTCGCACTGTGCTGCTCTAGAGTTACATTGCTATTATTACTGTAGCCTCTGATTCAGACATTCAGACATGACAAAAGACTTTCAGCCTTATCGCCTCTTTGGTGAAACTAGAGCTGCATTTCAATACATCGAGTACATATTGAGGGCAAAACAGTGCAAAGGCTGTTGGAGCAACTTTACAGAGGCTTTAACTGATTTCATTTTTTACACTTTTTTCCCTCTTTTTTTACAAGACATTTGTTATTCGAATTTACAGCTTTCTTCAGGTTTATTGAACTCGTGTAGCTTATAGCATGCTGCATAAAGTTTGGCTGTCCAACACTGCTGTTTCCTTTCACTGTCAGCATTCCCATAGCTTTGTTTGCAGCTCGCAGTTATGTGCAAAAACAAGTTCTTAAGTGTCTTTGGAGAGCACTTCCTCAGGAACATATAGCAGACAGGCATAGTTAGAGAACAACCTGTGAACATGGAGGAGCACTTAGCAGCAGGGGTTTTCAGCACATACATCACTGTTTAGTTTGGATCACCCACAAAGCAGGACAAGAACACACTACAACGGACAGTCAGGACTGCAGAAAAAAATCACCAGTGTCACCTTGCCCTCCGTTCAGGGCTTATAAAAAAAAAATCCAGAATCAGGAAATGAGCACACCCTGAACACGGCCACCTCCAACTCTTCCCCTCTGATTGGTGCTGCAGAGCACTGAGCACCAAAACAACCAGACAGTTTCTTTCCACAGGCTGTCACTCTGATCAACACTTAAATCGCTCACATGGTGTCTGTACTAAACAGCCACCATACCTGCTACAAAAGCACGTTGTATATACTGTATGTTGTATATTCTATATACTACATACATACTGTCAAGTCCTCAAAGAAGAACACGTATTGTTATTGTCTGTTTGTCTATTGTGTTAAGTCCATTGAGTGCAGCAAAGAAACGGGAGATCAATTTCTATTGTGTGTACACAATAAAAGTGATTTGGATTCTGTTGATATTTAACAGAAAGATAAAAACATGAACTTCCAATAAATGCCACTGGAACAGTAAATGTAATTATGTTTAATTAATTACATATGATTATGTAATTATGTTATCATCAATAACGTAATCGCAGGACCAGAGAGACTTAAACCCCTCAAACAAATCTGTTCTAATGTTCATCTGTGTAAATTATATACAGTCCATTTAATAACTGTTCTGATTAAGGTTATGAATACGTGTATTACGCAGCCTTTAGATCATATACTTGCATCTACATACACACAGACTGATGCTTAGAATAATTTAAGCATGTCCAGCTGAAGTTATGCTGTGACCCTTAGATTTTCAGTATAGGAGTTTTAGGATGATCTTGATATGTACTTAGCCATGTATGCCCAAACTAAAGAAGCTTCTGTTTTTAGACATGAACAAGTTGGATTTTTTTTTCACACTTTCTTTTAAGATAACACGCAGCAGAAAATAGCCTGTTTCACACAGAGTCCTACCATTTTAAAAAAACTCAGTAGTGTGATTTAGACAAGCTGTCAGGATAGAGCGTGCACACGTGATGGTCACCTGCTGGAGATGAATGCACCAGACAATTAGCTGCTCTATTCGCACATCAGCACAGTCTAACATCACACAGTGTTTTTATTAGAGAGCTGAGAGGCTAACGTCCAGTCTGGCTGCGTTAGACGTTATGATTCTCACATGCACCTCGAGTCAGGTAATGTCTAGATATGTTCAGCTCTGCAGTACATGTCTGGAAACAGCATTATTAATACAAGACACATGCAGTTATTAATATTTATTTTACCAAGATCAATATTAATGCTATACATGCAAACACGTTTTTTTTAAAAATGGACCAAATAGATTGAGATTATCTGCAGAATAGATGAAATCAGTCATTTTCTGTGTGATAATACCAAATATCAGTTACAGAAAATTTATATAACTGAATAACTGAGACTAAGTAATAAGTGTTTAAACTTTGTATTGTAAATAGAAATTAATACAATAAAAGTGACCTTTTATGGACCTAATGGTGAGATGGAAAGTCTTCCTTTTGAAGGCACTGAGATGAGGGTATTTTTTTTGCACCATCTAATTCTTGGATGTACCTTGGCTGGTGCAGGAGTTCATTTACAATTTTGGCTTACTGCCACTAAGTCCATTGAGTTTGCTCATGTGCTACATTAACTTGTCTTTGGTGTGCTAAATTAAGTAAAGAGGCACTAAAATGTTAATAACAGTCAAACTGTCAGCAACATAACAGTTCATTTACCTGCATGCTTTGCTGAGATTGTTATACTGAGCAAGCGGCAATTTTAATGTTCACTATGTCCCCTGCTATGTCGCTGACATGGAAATTCATCTTGAGGAAGACACGTGTTGTTTTTCTAGTCCTTGTCCTTATAAAGTCCCCGGCTGTATTCACCCAGCACACAGGACAATAATAGACTCTTAACAGTTGACTCTTACCAACAATGGCTACATAATGATCTGATTTTGCTTGGTGTTATCTGAGGGGTATTGATTTTGTGTACGGTCTAGGCAAGTCTGAGGCATTCTGTGATGAGACTGGCTCCCAGAGGTCCTGAGTGAAAGGCTGGCAGCCTTTCAAGGCATCTGGCCACAAGGCAGTGTCGAGCAGACGCCGCCAAAGCCCTATTACATTCAAAAGCGCATTGCCTACACACATTTCTGCCACCTTATCCAGTTCCACATTTAGAAGCATCAGCCCAGCAGTAGGGTAAGGAGGGTAGGCTGGGAACATTTTCACAAGAGCACCTCACAAGCTAATATTAAACCATATGCTCAATATTACACTTTGTGTACAAGTAAGAGTTTATGTGGTGCTTAATCATAGAGTTGAAAAGTCCTTATTTCACCTCTCTGGTTCCAGACTATTTCCTGGTAGTCAAGGTTAACACCGCAGGCAGGACAGAATATTGTTTATATACACAACATATAATCCTTACAGCAGTGAACCACACAATAGCTTCAATTAAGCAGGCAGTCACGCTATCTAGCGTTTCAGGGACAAATTACTGTACCAGCTTGCAGACAGATTGGTCTGCCCACATGCATGTTTTGATCAGATACACAATAACCTAGGCTCGCTGACAGAGAAAGTGAAAAATGATGACATCTTGGGAGAAATTTTTAATTAAAGCCGGCTTCTCCCAGAGGGAAGGCATCGGCCCTGTGATGCAAGGACAAAAGTTTGAAGCCCCAGATTGGCTGATAAAGTAAAGTGCATGAGTGGCACTCTCACTTCTCTTAACAGCCACCATCAAGGTGTCCTTGAGAAAAGCACTCAATACCCAACTGTTGCAGCGAAGGATGAATGAAAACAGGTTTAAAAAAAATCCTTAGTCAGTCTTTATCCTGACATGACTGAATATTCTGTACATTGTTCAGAATGCAGCCGCTGCGTTTGTAACTAGTACAAGTAGAAAAAAGGCCTCACATCACTTCTGATTATTTGTTAAATGTGGAATTGATTTAACGCTCCTTTTAAAACACAGTTACCACTTGCCCCGAGCTATACTGCAGATCTTTTAAGCCGTTAATGTCAGTGTGAAGCCTAAGGCAGGTCTCTGCAGGGCCCGGGTGAAGAATTAAAGGTGCTCCTGTGAACAGAGTCTGGAGGAGTTTTGTGTGGGAGTCTGTATTGAAAACATGTTTACTTCGGTGCACAATGTAAGATTGAGATCAGCGCAGTGTGCCCTATCCAAACTGAACTTTCTCTCCTGAAATTCTTTCTTTTTGCCCTGCATCTTTGCTAAATGTGCAGTGCTGCGTTGCTTTAAAGCAGTGGTTGTTATTATTTCTCTGGCATGACTTTCTCCATAAGCTGACAAAAACTCACTTCCATATCCCACAGCTTTTACCAAATATTAACAATGATAGGGGAAGTGACTACTAGAAAAGCATCCAGCTGGAATTCTAGCAAGAATGGAAATCAGTGTGATAGCTTCAGCAAGCATTTGTTCATTTTCCCATTTAACTTAATTTTGATGGATATTTTCCTCTGGCAATCCATTACCTTTCTCTTCCATCTCAGAATATTTATTGAAAGGTTAATGCCTCACCTGTCCACCAGGAGACCTCACTCTGTCTGCCTGCTTAGTACACCTGCTCCTCAACCACCCTGAAATCTGCAATAAACACATAACAAAAAACTGATATCAAAATTAATAATTAATCAAACAGCTCTTTGATAATCCAGCAATTTATGCAGTAGTGCAATTACTATGTGTTAACCCGAAGCTTGTATTGTGCTCTTTCAGTCAAGACCACTACAATAAAAAGACGATTCTTCAATATGAAGTAAATGATATCTGGCGGCATGACTCTGTTCAGGGACCCCCTTCGCGCCTGGCATGTGCAGACGTGGAAAGCATAATGCGGGGAGAGCACACCTCCCCGCCCTTTTCCATCTGCATACACGAGGAGCTTGAGGCAGGGAGAATGATGGGAAGCCCCCGGCACAGAACTGATCAGTGACAATAGATAGGACATAAAAAGCATGAAAAGGAGGAGCTGGGGTGGAGGTGGCGTTCCAAAGCAGTTTACAGATGTGCAGCATCTGTAGGGAGGATAAATGGCGCCTTGATTTATTCAAATTAAACATTTATATTAAAGATATTAATTTGGTGAATTTCTAAAAAAAAAAACACAAAAAACTTCCCTTCCTTTTCTATTTTTTACAGGAAGAAGAATTAAGGAAAAGCGGGGAGGCCAAATACGCCCATCTGAGTAACGATCTGCACGTTTTAATTGAGGTCTTTGCTCCACCTGGAGAGGCCTATTCCCGCATGAGTCACGCCTTGGAGGAGATAAAGAAATTCCTAGTACCAGTAAGTTTAATACTTTACACAATTTTTCTTTGTAATTTTTATTCCTACGCCGTCCTGTACAGTACAAACAAGCGCATTTACTGCTGACTTGACCATTTGTTCATCACCCTTATTAGCATGCAGCAGTACTGAGTTTACAGTATCGGGGGTTTGTTTAAATAAGAGGAAGATACGAGCGTGAAGCTTTTCTCTGCATTACAACTACCGTTCGACACTACATGCCCTTAGTTACAAATGAAAAATAATGTATTCAGCAATTAAAGTGCAGTATGGAACAACTTCCAAGACTCCAGCAACCTAGCCTGGAGAACTTAGCAATAATTAATGTGCATGTTGTGTACTCTCGCTGAGTTTAAGCTGTAAATATTAATCAAGCTTTGCAAATGTGACAAGTCTAATAGAGGAGCTGTGCTGCATGAGTCTGCTTTATGAAGTTCATGCTTCTTGCTATACTGAACCAATATTCATGCAAGAATTTTGTCTCGGTGGGCCAGGAGGATGATGATACCGCACTGAACAAAAGCAGCTACTAATGACTTCACAAAGTCTGCCAAAAAACAGTAGGGAAGTACCTGATTATAGATCCGCTCCTGATGTTTCTGTGTGCACGCTTTTAGGGAGAATGCTCGAAAACAGTGGTTAAACACTCCATCAGAAGTTAAGCTAAAAGCCAAGAGAATCTATTTATGTGTTTGTTGGCTGGTGAAAGGGAAAACTGATGGGAACAATTTTACCACTTTCAGTTCCTTGGTGCATTCTTGCTGCTCCTAACACAAACTTGTGAACATGTGACTCATTACCAAGTGGTGCAAAACAACCACGAGAACTTGCCCGTGCTGTAAAGTGTTGCATGCAAAGCAATTAGTTGAACCTTTAGCAGCTTATGTTTAAACCTGCTTTTCTAAGCCTTTTCCCCCTTAGTTTCCTATTTTTGCACCTGTGAGAAACTCAGTAATCTCTTCTAAAAAAGGACCCCTCTTACTTTTTTTTAGTAAACTGCATTATTTGATGCTAATCAGTGTGTACACAGGACCAGCCGTGATGTAGGACTAGTTGTTTTTTAATATATCTACTCATTCAGAGATTTTAGGTTAGTTATTTTAGATCTTTTGTAAAGATTTGTCTGCAAAATGACCTGGGAAAGAAGCAATTAGCTTTTAATTGCAGTAATCCGAAAATGATTACCGTGGAAGTACATTTTGGTCAGGTGGATGTTAACAAAAATGCTCCTTTAATCCAAAATGAATGCAAGATTAAGAAAACTGTTAAATGTTGCTAGTTAATCAGACATTTCCAACACTAATTTCACGCTGAGTTAGAAAAATAAACCCCGTATTTACTGAAATTTGAAAAAAACACAACGCAGTGAGGTAGGCAACATCAAAATTCAGCTTACACCTTCTCCACATGACAATAAAATCACATTAAAAAAACTTTAGTACCAATTTCAGAGCACATGTCCGCTGCCTCGGGCATATTATTAGGATTTTGCAAATAAACTGCACATAATGCAACACAGCAGGCATCTGTCAGTAGTAGTAGTGACAGATGTTTCACGCCTCAGGTGAGGAGTGGCATATACATGTCCTGCTATTTTTTTTTTAATTGCTGCATAATGCATTAGGAGCTGCATTGTAAAACATGTTGTCAGAGACGTGCTCTGATAAATCGTGAAAAGCAACATATGGTTACAGGTGTATTTGCGGTGTACTCATGCATATGTGAAAGAAAAGTTGGATGAAGCCTTTGTTGACTCAGAGTGAGCTGAGCAGTGTCTAGTAGCCGAAACCAAGTAAAGAAACAAAGCTTAGCAATGCTGTCTTTAAAGACACAACTATAGTAGAACAGGATGCACAGTGCCAGAGCACTACAAAATGAACTCTAGCAGGCCACTGGTATGAATGCCTCTAACCAAACAAACACAAGCAACTTTCATGAGGGAGGCCAGAGGCCCAGACGTCGTCTAATGAGCTCTGTGCTCACTGCTCAATACTATGGGAGCAGATTGGCCTTTGCCATAAAATACCAGAATTGGCAGGTCCACCACTGGTGCCCTGTGCTTTTCACAGATGAGAGCAGATTCACCTTGTGCACATGTGAGAGTCATGAAAGGGCCTGGAGAAGCAATGGAAAACTTTATGTTGTCATTGTTCAGCATGCCCAGTTTTTTGTGGATCAGTGATGGTCTGGGGAGGCACATCCATGGAGAGATCCACAGACCGCTACAGGCTAGGCAACGGCACCCTGACTGTTGTCAGGGACCTATTGTCAGACCATATGCTGGTGCTATAGTTGCTGGGTTCCTCCTAGTGCCAGAGTATCCAGGCAGTTCCTGGAGAATGAAGGAATTATACCATTGATTGTGCCTGCCTAACATGAATCCAATAGTACAAATCTGGAACATTATGTTTCCGTCCAACCAACATTGCCAGGTTGTGCATCAGACTATCTGGAAGCTCAGTGATGCTGTGGTCCAGATCTGGTAGAAGATCAAAGGACCACATCATTAGGAACATGCCCACGCATTGTCAGGCATCCATACAAGCACGGGGGGGGGGGGGGGGGGGGGGGGGGGGGGGGGGGGGGGGGGGGGGGGGGGGGGGGGGGGGGGGGGGGGGGGGCACACAAACTACTGAGTATTATTTTGAGTTGCTGCAATGAAATTTCCTTCTATAGGTTAATACATCATATTTCTATCAAATGATGCAGCATCCTTCTGTTTCTAACACATCCCACCCCATATCATTATAGCATCCAGCATGTTTTTTCCCATTGAGATCTGATGTGTTTTCAAAATGTTCCTTTCATTTTTTTTCCTTTTTTTAAAAAAAGCCCTAAAATATCCATCTCCTAAGAAACTTGGCAGCTGAAAAATGGGAAAAAAAAACCCCAAAGCCACAACAGTCTCTCAAGAGCACACTCCCAGCAGTATAGCAGAAGTTTACTTGGTCCTTCTCATCTTCACTTGTCTCTTTGGTCTCTCTTTGCCGAGTCTCCTGCTATTGCCAGAGCTCACTCCTTCTCTGTGCCAGGCATTCATCCCAAGAAAACAACTCCATGGCCTCCCAGCCCTGGGTGCCTTTGCCCATCTTTTTTTCCTTGCTTTGTTGTGGCGCTCTCCTGTCTCCATTTTTAAACATGGTTGACAGGGCAAGTGTGCCTCATTGCATTCATTTGGTAGATGCTGGAAGGACGTTAGACAACCCCCCAAAAAGTTTCAGAAAACATACAAATATCATACCAAAATAAAAACATGAAAACTATAAAATAATAAAATCTATTAGCAGTAAAATATTACGATGTGGCACCAGGTGACACATTAACCAAAACTTGCACCACAGGTTTCTTGGATTGGTTGTTAGTATAATTAACTACATAGGGACCCATGCTGAATGTCAAATTACTGTAAAGAAAGATCAAACTTGTTTTTCGCACCCTTCTTCTTTCTGCTCTGATTGACTCTCTGTTGGAGCTGGCCTCAAGTGGCCATTTGAGGAACTGCAGTTTATTGCAGGGGTCAGGTTCCATACTGTTTTATACTTGACACTGACTATTTTGTAAGAGCCTAATTATATTCAGCTACTCTTTTAATATGTTCAAAACATACGTTTCTTTTCAGCTCAATGGGAAATGTAGAGCGTAGCTCATACAGAAGTTGATCATCCTGCCACAAACATGCTCGATTTGAATCAGAGATCCCCCGTGGAAAACTACCACTGACTCCCGCTGGCGTTTTGCTGGATTATGCTTCATAAACCAAACTAAACTCAACATGATGCAGCAGGCAGAGTCACAGAGATGTGTAGCTGTCTACCACAATGCCACATGCGTGCTATGGTCACTTTTAATTAGACATTAGCATCAGTTGATCATTTGTTGTCCATCAGAAACAGAGCACATACAACTAGATCTGAATTTTGTCAGAAGCTGATACAGAAAGCTTACCAGGACTTACAATGAAGCAGAATTGCAAATCAGAAATCAGTCCTGTTAGCTCACAATTTATGCATCTAAAAATAAAATAAAAGCCTAATCAGTGCATTACTGTAAAGACAGACGCTTGTGAGGCCTTCATCTTGGGCCAAACTGCAATGGAAGCATTTTGGCAGATAGCCGGTGACACAGATACTTTAATGAGATATACACTGCTTATTTGTTTTTCCATAAAGTCAAACAAAATTAAAACTGCTGTAAAAACTGACCCAGGTGTGCTTGGGTTTACTCATACTGCACTATCCTAATTATTTGGCCCAGACGTCCTGGGTGAGGAAGCTTAGAGACCACCTAAAAAATTGGTCAGGGATGCAGAGTTAAATATTCTGCATTATTATCTCCATAATAGAGCCAGACTGTGCACAGCTAATTTTCTGTGGTGCTGTTTGTGTTGAGCCAACTTTGAAAGAACTTGTAATGTGAAAGAACTTTTAAAAAAAAGATGCATTAGTTAGAATTTGATTCTTTAATAGAGCTTATCATTGTATTATATACAACTGGTGTGCAAAAAATATGAAGTCTTTTATCTAGTACAGAGGACAAGATATGTCTGAGCACTTTTCCTGAGGCAGTCTATTCCCCACTCTTTGTTAGATACACCTTTCAGCTGCTTGGTAATGTAAGTGTCTAACCAGCCAGTAACATGGGAACAAGTCAAAGCATTTAGTCATGTGAACATTGGCAAGACAAGCTGCCGACTTTCAAACTGAGCATCGGAATGGGGAAGAAAGGTGACTTTGAATGTGACATGGTTGTTTATCAAACCAGTCAAAATATTGCCTGGTTTAATGAGTCTCAATTTCTGCTGCAGCATTTGGATGGTGAGGTCAGAATTTTGTGCAAACAACATGATCCATCCTGCCCTGTATCAACAGTTCAGATTATACTCGAGGATATATGGGAGGGATAATTCACTGGCGCACTTTGGGCTCCTCAGTACCACCTGAATATAATTCAAATGCCACACCATACCTGACTATGTCCATGCCCTTATGACCACAGTGCACCCATCTTCTGAGTCTTAGTATAACTAAGTGTTAATAGGAAAATTGTACTTAGTAATCAGTATAATCTTTTAATGATATAAGTTTGCATATGGTAGAATACTGCATGTAATCATTTGTGTGTAGAAGTATATAGTTGGTGGCATATTGAAAGAATGTCTCATCCTAGGAGGTCTGTAACATTCCAGGGTGTTCACCCCCACATCCTAGGAGCATGGGAGAGGTCGTACCTTGTCTTATTGTTTTACGGTAGGATTAACGTAGCTATGTCAGTTTTAGTTTAAGTGCCTTCTTTACATATAGATGAACTGTTGGATTTTCCAGACCAGCAGGTTAAGGGAAGTCGTTTATGGGGTCACACACAC
>NW_024582373.1:4012327-4033641 GCF_018398535.1 Haplochromis burtoni
CACACACACACACGTACACCTCCACATTCCAATGTAAGGAACAAACGCTCACTGAAGTATAAATAAAGACCGGGGCAGTTTCTCAGCGTGAGTCTCAGTTCTGGAGACTGCCCTTGCTAGCAAGAAGTTCTGTGTGTTTCTCTTCTCTGAGTCTTTACTGAAGAAGTGTTTTAGAATATATTTCTTAACACTAAGTCAAGTTGCTTCCAGCAGGTTAACACACCATGTCACAAAGCTTAAATAATCTCAAACTGGTTTCTTAAACATCTCAGGGAGTTCACTGTACTCAAATGGCTTCCACAGTCACCAGATCTCAGTTCAACAAAGCACGTTTGGGATGTGGTGGAACAGAAGATTCACATCATGAATGTGGAGCTGATAAATCTGCATGTTTTTATCACGTCAAGATGAACCAACATCACAGGAACGTTTCTAGCACCGTTTTGAATCTATACCACAAAGAATGAAGGCAGTTCTGAGGGTCCAGCCTGGTACTGGCATAGTTTACCTGATGCATAGCACCCACATTTAAACATAGATTTTGTTAACACCTTCAAATTCAAATACATACATTCACACTGCCAGACATTTCTACGAATCTAGTGAGTCTCTGAGTACACAGCTTTTTGATTCTTCAAACACAATAATAGCACTAATAGCACAACTCTACCCCTTAAATGCATTATGTTGGGAAACAAAACAATCTTATATAATCACTGTAATCCAACAAATGTCACACGATTTATTCAAAAGCTAAGACTGATCCATTTTCTTTGGTTTGTTCATGTCTTTTAATATGATGTTTTTGTTTGATTAATGTATTTACCTTGTTCAATACTGCCGCAGGTGTCAAAGGTGATCTGACATGACAGCGTCACTTATAATAAAGCTGATGATTGAAGAATGCCAAATTAATTTGACTTGTTTTTTTCTGGCCACAGAGACAAATAGCTGGCAGACGCAAACATCACAATGATTGGTAACGCTGCACTTCATGCGTTGACCTCTTTAAGTCTAACTTAAGCTCTGTGAAGGGCATTGCATGTGTACAAGGTCATGCATGGTCAGAATTAATCACAGTGAGCAAACAATCTGGCTCGAGAAGCCTCAGCTTGGGCTTTATCTCTGTATACTCATGTTAACACCTTTGTCAACAGTCTACTTTCACAAGCTCTGGCAGGTTTGTTGAGCTTTGAATGAGCTGCCAGATTTCTTATTAAGAGCTCTGCCAGTCTCCTTGAATTAAACAGAATGCTGTAGGCCTTATTTGTTCATTATAAGAACGTGCACCGTCTGTCACATGTCCACCACCATGGTTTCATTTTCTTCTTTCACGGTAT
Source organism: Haplochromis burtoni (assembly GCF_018398535.1). Classification (NCBI taxonomy): domain Eukaryota; kingdom Metazoa; phylum Chordata; class Actinopteri; order Cichliformes; family Cichlidae; genus Haplochromis; species Haplochromis burtoni. The sequence goes on from NW_024582373.1 coordinate 4,013,668, forward strand.
GTTGGTGTCAGTGTTTTCAGTCTTTATAATCTGTTCATCATATGGCCTGTGCATGACACACAGCCTGTTACTGTAAATGAAGACATGTCTGACATGCTGCAGTTTAATGAATGCTCAGTTTTGCTGCAACAGTATCGAATGTGTTCACATTCACCGAATCAAGGTTGCTCACTATAAAAATGATAAAAATTTCTCTTTTTTTCCACCTCAAAATCATGCTCCATTAACTTCTTAAGAAACAGTGAAGGTCAGACATGTAAAGAAGGAGAAGACAATTTAAGTAGAGAGACACTAACCTCTTGTTTTTAGATATTCTTTCTACAGTTTGAAAAATGAACAGTGTGTGCTGCAAATCCTTCGACAATATGTGGCTGAAAAATTTGATCCTGAGGAAAATTATGAATAAATTAAAGAAGAGCGTGATTGCAGATTTGTCTGCTAAAACTGACGACTGATAACGAGTCTGCAAAAAGGGTTACATTTCACACATTTAGACAGTTAATGAGTTCAGATTTTTTTGTGTTCACACAGAATTAGTTTAATCTAATAATAAGCTTTTGTTGAAGATCTGATTACATTCAGTCCTAACTATGCAAATCACAGAGTGGGTAAATGATGTCTTGTAATATCCTCATGACTAAATGTGATGTGATCCATAAGCCTGGCCGGTAGGTAGGAAAGGACTAAACTCCACGTCAGGGGTATTGAACCTGTGCCTCTGGCTCCTTTGTCCACCCGCCCATGACAAAAAAAACAGATGACTTTGAAAATAGAAATAAAAAATTGCATTTTAAAATCATTTTTATATTTATTTAACATTGTTGTAATTGATAACTTGCATTGATTGTCCCCTAAACATAATAATTGCTGATGCCACCCTTGGCATCAAAAACTGTAATCAAGCATGTGATAACTGGCAATGAGTCACATTATTGTGGAGGAATTTTGGCCCACTCTTCTTTGCCAAATTGCTTTAATTCAGCCACATTTAGGGCTTTCCAACATTAGGAGCCTGTTTACGGTCATACCAGAGCATCTCAATGTGATTTGAGTCTGAAATTTGTCTAAGCCACTCAAAAAAACGTAATTCTGGTTTTGTTTTTGAAATTTTTTGGTTCATTGTCCAGCTGCATAACCCAAGTGAGCTTGAGCTTCAGGTACAAACTGGTAGACTGACATTCTCCTTCAGGAGTAGAGAGCAGAATTCATGGTTCCATCACCAAGCAGCAAAGCAGCCCCAGACACTACCATCACACTACCACAGAGGTTTTTATGAAAAGCTCTGTTAGTTTTGCAGCAGATGTAACGGGTCTAAAACCTCCCAAAGAAATTCAGCTTTTATCTCATCAGTACACAGAACATTTTCACCAAAGTCTTGGGGAACATCAAGATGTTTTTTGGCAAATGTGAGCCTTTGTGTCCTTTTTGGTCAGCAGTGGTTTTCTCCTTAGAACTCTCCCATAGATGCCATTTATGCCCAGTCAGTTTCTTATTGTTGAGGAAAAGAGGCCTGCAGCTCTTTAGATGCTTTTCCCTGCTCTTTTGTGATCTCCTGGATGAGTCATTGAAGCGCTCTTGGAGTATTTTTGGCAGACCCACCAATCCTAGGAAGGTTCACCACTGTTTTCTCCATCTGTGGATAATTGTTCTCACCATTGTTCACTTGAGTCCCAAACCCTTAGAAAAGGATTGTAACCTTTTACGGACTGATAGATGTCAATGCATTTGTTTCTAAGCCTGTTCTTAAGGGTTTTTTAAATCATGACATGATGTGTTGCTTTTTGAGGACTTTAAGCCTACTTCACTTTGTCAGACAAATTGCATCCCTTCCCTTCTCTTTATCAAGGAGAAGGGAAGGGATGCAATTTCCTTTTTACACAGGGCCACATAAATTTGAACATCTTTTTCCCCCCTTAATAAATAAAATCATGATTTAAAACGTGGATTTTGTTTTTATTCGGGTTATCAGTGTCTAATATTAAAATTTGTTGGAATGTGAAGTGTGACAAATGTGCACACAGAATAATTCTGTGTGGTGTCCATACAATGGACACCACAAATTGGCTCTTTCAAGAGTAAAAGTTGAAATTGCTGCTCATCGTAACATATATTGGGTTTTTATGTTTGTTCGAGAGGACGTATTTTTCTTGGGGCTCTCCTTTTAGTCTGTGACACCAGATCCTGCGGTCGTAATGTGCTGTCATAAGCAGTGACAGCCAAAGAAATCTGTTGCTGCCTTGGTGTCATTATAGAAACATTTCGCCCATGGTATTGAATCCTGTGGACTCGGTTTAAGTGTTTCGTAAAAAAAAAAAAACCCCACACTTGTTTATCTGTCACCAGTGACAAGATAATGAAGGCTGTTTTGTCCACTTCCTTATCTGCTGTGTAGCGATCCATATCATGTTGATAGCGGGCTGAGAAAAATGGTTCAGAATCGCAAGATAGCGATATTCCACGCAAAGTTGTTGAAAGTGTCAATTACAGTCTGTGTGCAGACAAATCAAGGGCTATTTTTGTATTGCATTAAAGTGAGAAAAATATTTGTCTGATTTAATTTCCCGTTTCTGTTCTCCTCATCCAACATCAAGATAAATCTTGCCCTAAATTTTTTGGTTAGACACCTTTTCTTTTTTAAGGCCATCTGGGAAGTTAACACTAGTCTTCGAAACCTAAACAGGAAAATAGTTTTTCTTCTTTCCCCAACAAACCCGCGGCTCATTTGAGAAATATTTATTGCCTTTTTCTCCACCACTAATCTTTCCTCTGCGTTTTGAGTCAAACCATAACCAAAAGATTCTTCACTGGCTAGTCACCGCTCAGCAAAGCCACAAGCTCCCCTTGGGTGTCGAGATAATTTTAATTTGATGACATTTGCTGCTGTTGCAAGCATCTGTTGCAGTCAGAAGACAAATGACCTTCTCTGTTTTGTTTTCTTACGAGACGTGCTGCATTTTGTTTCCACAGGATTACAATGACGAGATCAGGCAGGAACAACTCCGAGAGTTATCCCTGTTGAACGGCTCTGACGAGTCAAGCAGAGGGAGGAGTGTTCAAGGGAGGTGTCTACGACCAACAACCGCAATAACCACAAGGTAAAGTTTTAATTACACTCACAAGCACACATAAATACATAATATTTATACAGACACTTCTCATCCTAATTATTAGTTTATTTAAATTATTTTTTATTTTTGGTGTTTTATCATTTTTACTGGTGTGTTTCTTGTGTGATATTTAAAACCATTTCATTTTATTTCTACTCTTTTATGAATTCACTTGCTTACATCTGTGCAAAAGCCAAACTCACATTTCATTTCTTTATATTCTGAACTGCATTTTTTTAAGTCTTCTTAAACTATACTTTTATGTTTGAAGGTCTTTCCGAGTTTTTCCTTTGGACACTGGCTGGTTTATTACCAGTTTTTAAGCGCAGTCTTTGTACTTGACCACTTGTTTGTTAGGCCACTTAATAGTGACCTATGGAGCATTCAAGCATAAAAAAATCACCCAAACCAGTCTCATGTTTACACAAGAAACAATTCTAAATTGCTTCAGGCACTTTTTACTTTGTAACTTCTTGGCTGCTGCTAAAACTTCTTTAGCTGAAGTATCCAAAAATACTTGAATTTACCATGAATGGCATAAAATAGTATTTTTGTACCAACAAAGTGATTCCTAAAGAGCTTGTTGCTGAAAACTTGGTATATCTACAGCAACAGTATCTCAAAGTCATGTCTTTAAGAAATAGCAAAAAATCCAGCAAAGATGGAATACAGGACCTGAAATATACGGAGCCCCCCAGGGGACATGGGAGAAAAAAAAAATTGGGGAGGAAAAAAAAAAAATTAGGGAGGAAAAAAAAAAATAAGACGGACTTTTGCGAGATCTCGCAAAAGTATTGCGAGATCTCGCAATAAGTATTGCGAGCGCTCGCAAAAGTATTGCGAGATCTCGCAAAACTCCAACAATGGCGGCAGCTACTTAGTTGTAATATTACTCTTTCTGGGTCACAAAATACACTTTTAAGATATTTTGAGGCGTGAATGTAGTTGTGTAAACGTCAGATACCTGCTCGGTTTACAAGACATCACATATTTGCAAAAGAGCTCCGAGGTTTTTGGAGATCTGACACCCACTAGCTCGAAGCTAACGGGAGGTCGAGACCTACTACAGCCGGGAGGAACACCGCTTTCCCGGCACATCGTGCCTCGACCTCCCGGTCGGCTTCGAGCTGGCGGCCACTAGCTCGAAGCTAACGGGAAGTCGAGACCTACTACAGCCGGGAGGAACACCGCTTTCCCGGCACATCGTGCCTCGACCTCCCGGTCGGCTTCGAGCTGGCGGCCTCCGAAGAATGCGGCTAAAACTTTTGCGAGATCTCGCAATACTTTTGCGAGCGCTCGCAATACTTTTGCGAGATCTCGCAAAAGTCCGTCTTATTTTTTTTTTTCCTCCCTAATTTTTTTTTTTTTCCTCCCTAATTTTTTTTTTTTTCCTCCCTAATTTTTTTTTCTCCCATGTCCCCTGGGGGGCTCCGTAGAAATATGCATCTACTGTTCGCCCAACCTCATTAGAAATCATCACCATGGAAGCACAGCTGTCAAAAAGCCATTCTTAAACAAGGGAAACAGGAAGAAAAGGCTGAGGTATGAAAAATTACACAACAACTGATTTTAAAATCAGCAGCAAAAAGGTCTTTTGGTACTCCATATTCCATATCTATAGTCTATATTCTTCTGTAAAACATGACAGGGGCTCTGTCATGGTTTAAGGCTGGTTTAAGAAAAACAAGATCTCTCATGTCTAATAGTCAATGCAATAAAAATGTGTAATTTTATGCATTTGCAGGCAATCCAGAGCCTAGCACCTAACCTGCTCTGAATGACAAAAAAAATGTGTTAAAAAATAACAATGAGGCACCCACCTTCATGGTGAATTTTGACATTAATTGGTTCACCTGTACATGTTTCTGTATTTTATGCAAACCAGTTGTGAGTATTCCTAATCATATTGTATTTAATATTTTTTAATGGCTTCTTTTCATTTTTTTTAAATTTAAAATGTGACTTGTTTTCCGCGTAGCTCCTGTAGGCCAGCCTATGCAGAAACAATAAATGCTACAGAGCATTTCATTGGATCAGACGTTCACGCATCCCTCTATAAGTCTCCTTTTGAGTTATTTATTTATCTAATTGTTGAGCAAACTGACCTTAATCTATGTGAGCTATGGAAGTCCCTCTGGAATAACCAGGTAGAGTGTGCCATGAAAGCCTGGCCTATTTCTGGCAGCACATCCATATGAGCAAAATCCACCAGCAACATTGGGACGCTCCCAATTCACCACCAGTACCACCACTTTCTTTTCCAGATTTTCCCCTTATGCTGCAATGATAAGCGATTTTTGTAAATCTCCATTAAAAATATGCACCAATAATTCCCATTTGAGTGTCTGTATTTTTGGATCACAATAGGTTGCCAGCTAGTGAAGAATAAGCTGGAGGAAGACAAATTGCCATACCCTAGCTGTATCATGCTGTAAAAATGTAAGTTAGCAGAAAATAGGCATCTTTGCAATGTTAAATCCTCCCTGCAGTTCCTACACCGAGCATGAAGTCGAGCTGCTGGATAGTCAGACTTTTATATAAAGAAACAACCTACCTTAAATTCCTCATGTCTGCCCCAGCCCTTTGGCCCTTGCTCTCCACCGGTGCATGTCAAGTAACAACTTGCTGTATTTGAAAACTACACCTGTCCGCCTGCAGCCTGACATTAATCAGCGGTTTCAGGCAGATGTGTTATCGTGCAAACGGAGACATGACACCGCTCTGTCACATTTTTGAAATAACCATGTTGCATCCCACAGGCATGTTTGCAGAGCAGACAAAACACAAAGTGACACTCGTCACCCTTCTGATCATAACAAGATCTACCCCAGTGCTGTGTTTATCTTATGTTTCACCTGAGCACAGTGTAAGGCAACCACCAGCTGTGGCAGCGTGGACGTATGCAGCACTAAAAAGGATTTAAATATAGTTTGAGGGTTTTTTTTTTCTTCTTAATTCCACTTTCCCACTTAATTTACTGTGGCTTATTTATGAGTGTTGCACAGCAAGGTTCTTAGGGCAATGTTGAGGCCATGTTTGTTTGCTTTTTTTGCTTTACCAGGGGCCACAGAGGCGCGGGAAGGAGCGCGGCAACACCTCGGGGGACAGCGACGGCAGCACACAGCAAACTTCCCACGACAGTTTTGACGAGGGAGGTACAAGTCCCGAGAGCCAGAGGGGCAGCAGCAGCAAGTGTCGGATACAGGCCCCCGCTGTTAGCAGTCACACATGAATCATATGACGACTATGTAAGTCCAATCCTCTTTGCACACACTGAAAAGTATAGCTGATAGTAATTTTACTTGAAGTGTGTGTAAATCAGACTTGATTTACTTCCCTTTCATGTAATCTGGATGATTCGTGCTTTACATGGAAAGGTAGGGCATTCTGGGACATCTTTAAAAAGTAGGACAAGCAAGTATTACATTGTATATTTGCCTATTTTAAATGTTAAAAACTTGCAGAAGCGTATAATGATGGTTTTGGATCATTGAGTTCGACATAGTTGCAGGCAGTGATCGGTTTCCCTTTATCTCGTCCCTTTAAAAGCACAACATATTTTCCAAACTTATGATAACTAATGATAATTTGTCACACTAACTTAATAAAATGTTTGTTTGTTTTTTGTGTTCAAAGTAAGATTAACCTGTAAACAAAGTTTTCAAAGAAAAGGAGGCAAGAACCTGAACACATTTTTCTTGTTTTTCACCGTTGCCTCAGTTCTGCCACACAGGCAAGTCATGCTTTGACCTGACCAAAAAAAAAGCCTTAAATCGAGTATCTTTAACTGTGTAGCCTGATTTATTTTTGGCTGGCTCGGGTTAAGCCATCATAGACTGTGCTGAGGTTTGATATGTCTCAGCTTTAAGCTCTGTTTATAGTGACAAACCTTCATCCTCATACCCAGACACTATTTTTGACTGCTGTGCACAGCTTTTTAATATGGTAATTTGTGTGTTTATTCCTTACCCTGTTTTTAATTTGATGTATTTATTTATTTATTTGTTATGAGATATTTTTCAAAAAAAGAATTCTGAAAGCGTTATCGGCCCTCTTTGAGAGCCACTGTATTAGATAAGTATTTTTGCACCACTTGCACATACATTTATGCTAACTACAGACTGTTTGAGGAACAGCCCAGTTTAGGTAGTGTAGTATCCCAAGTTTCCATGTACATCCATGCAGGTGAGGAATCTGACCTGGAATCTGAGAAATGATTAGCAAACAGACCAGCTTACATATTGTTTAATGACACATATGGAAAACACAGGCTATTTGAAAATAATTACTGGTGTTATTGGTTTGGAGTTTAATTAAAAAAACATTCATGTGAGCTATGGGAACTCTCTTTGTCTCCTTAACCCTGTGTCATATTAGACACGTGAGTTTTTGTGCATCAGCAGTGTGATATTTGGCTGTTTTTGCCCCGAAAAACCCTGAACAAGCAAAACCAGCACATTTAATGCAATAATTATAGCAAACATGATACAAATAAAACACTAAATTATTTTTTTTTATTTGCCCTAAGGTCCAATAAACACTCCACTTTTTAAAAAATTCTAATTTTCTGACAATTATTTAACGGTTCAGGCTTTGCACACCGTAAAAAAAAAATCCTAAAAAAACAGCAATATTCCGGCAGCTGGGATGCCAAAATAATACCAGAAAATAACTTTCCCATGAAAATACGGTTATTTTCAGTAATGACAATACAGTTTGTTGCCCTAATTTTACATGGGATTTTGCCTTTTTCAAGTGCTTTTAAACATTAAATTGGGAACTATTTAATGTGATTAAACAATGAAACTACCTATAAAAAAGGTCAATGAATGTGGCAATATGAATAATAATATTTAAATGTACAGAAATATACAGTTAACAGTTGGTTTAAATAACAATGGATTGCATTCATATAGCACTTTATGAAACCCTCAAAGCGCTTTACAATTCCACTTTATAATTCCCCTCAGGGTATCACCATTAGGTGGTAGGTGACGTGTCTTGCCCAAGGACACAACGACCGAGAGTGTCCGAGCCGGGACCCGAACCAGCAACCTTCTGATTACAAGGCGAACTGCCAACTCTTGAGCCACGATCACCCTAACTAACAATAATGATAATCATTGTAAAAAAAGTTTATACGAATCATTTTATATATTTTTCCATAGCATTACATTTGGATTTAACAGTTCAATCTTTCAAATAACGGACAAATATTTGTGAAATTATGATGCATTTGTGAATGTACTTTAACAATCAAAATATGCATATGTATAGACAGTAGGGCTGCCACAAACGATTATTTTGATAGTTGACTAGTCACCGATTACTTTTGCATTAGTCAACTAATCAGATCATGCATCCATTAGACGTACAGCATACATCTGCTCTTATATAACTATCATTAGCTTACAGCTTTAAGTGTTTAAGGTAAGTGCTAACTAAAAATAAAGACAAGATGATAGTTTATTAAATTTTAATGAAATTTGCAGATTGTTTAAGTGAAGTTTAATAAACTCAGCCATCTGCTCCTTGCTATCTAAAAGAAAAACAGCACACCGGAGTATATTCTCGAGCATCTCACACTTCTGATGATCAGTTGCCTGGTGACGTTTATTCAGCTGTGTAAAAACTATAACTTTAATCTCAGCCAAACCGACTTACTCAGGAACAAATAAAATACTATAAAAAGGCCAAACAATAACATTGTTAAGTTATCTAAGTGACTTATATATGTTTAACCTGAGTAGCGAAAGACGGCGGTGGGTGTTCTCACGGGCTCTAGTGAGCCTTGCCCCCGGCTAGCTATCGAGCTAGTGGTTAACAGACGTCTCGGAAAACGTCGGAGCGCTTTTGAAAATATGTGGTGACTTGATAAACTGAGAAGATATTTGAGGTTTACACAGCTACATTCTCACCTGAAAATATGTTAAACGTTTATTTTGTGACCCAGAAAGAATAATAAGAGTAATATTAAAACTAACTAGCTACCGCCATTGTTGGAAACTGAGCTGGGCTGGCTATGAATTCTGGGACAGAGCTACTTCTTCTTCTTCGGGGTTTAACGGCAGCTGGCATCCTTGTACATGCAGTGCTGCCATCTTCTGTTTCAGTCCGTTATTACACTCTTAAATCCTACTACTTATTCCTGCGTCTTTTGGGATCTTACAAAGCTTCAAACGACGCGTCGACAATTTTGATAGTCGACGTAATCGTGATTAGTCGACTAATCGTGGCAGGCCTAATAGACAGATACATTTAAAAAACAAGAAAATTATGTTTTATTACTTTACAGTGATTTTACGTTCATTTACATTTGACATGTAAAATCACAGTCTATTTATGTGAATTTAATGATATTCTAGAAGAACAGTACAAACCTGTAAAATATATAGTAAAATACTTTTATATCACAATTTTTTTTTACAGTGCAGGGTTAAGTAAATTGTGCTGTAAATGTATGAGAACATTGTACAGTGGGTTATCAGAAACCCGTGAAGCTCTGCATTGGGGATACAGTCGCCGCACTATCAGCTTGTGAAGAGAAAATGCTGCATTTCAAGGCATAATCAGTGCCTTGACCGGCGTTCTGTAAAATCTTTTATATCACTTCATATAATGCCATGTTCTGTATCCAAAAAAGAAATAAATCTTCAAGGCTTCAGTTTAAAAGTATGTTGTCTTCAGATATCACAAATTTCTCAAGGTCATTTTTCAAAAGACTACACAAGGTGAGCTGTAAGTTTCATCCAAATGAAAAAAGGCAACACTTTTACCAGCCTATTTCCTCAGAGCCTTCCTGCTAAGAAAAGCCCCCATGTGTGCAGGCAATTGAAGATTGGGCTGTCTGCATGGGGAAATGCACAAGCGCAGTCTCATTACCAAACCAAATTGAGTTCTGATGTAGAGCCTGTGTATTTCTGTGGAGTGAAGAAGCGGGGCATTTCTTCTCTTTGTAATTGGAGGTTGGAAAGGAGGGTGGGAGCACAGAGACTAGGGGATTATGGAAAGATGAGTTTGTCCTGAACATTCTCTTCGCTCATATCTCGCTTTGCTATTTTTTTCTACTACATTACGCAATTTTCCTTAAGCATGTTTCCAGATTGCAGCAAGGACTTTTTATGCAGGTCCTGGCTTTTTTTATTATTATCATTTTCTTCCTTCAATGAGTGTACATGATGCTGTATGACTTCTTGTTATTTTGCTACAAGAAGCCTGCAAAGAACAATCTATTGAAACACGACAATATATCAGCAGCAGTTGCTGTGATTTTGTTGCTACACCCTGTATTTGTCTTTAGGAAAATATAGCATGTATCAGTATTGTGTAATTTCTCCGGAGACTGTTGATTGATGGACTCTGTCAAACTGTCAGTCTGTCTCATAAATGCAATACTGTGAGAAAGTCTATAATTGTACCTAATCGAGGGTGGTATTGATTTATAACTTCAAAGGAAAGCACAAGGAAGCTGGCGGTTATCGTGTATCATTGTTTGCTTTATAATTTATGAACAAAGTGCTTTCTCTCTATCTTTCTCCCACAAATCTCACCTTGCTGTATCCTTTACACCAGCACTCTTTCCTCCTTCCTGCCAGACCGAAGCTCTTTGTGAACCGATTCCAGTTAGTGATGCTACAATTTTCGCATCATCAGTCAAAGCCAGAGATACGTGCTCCTTCATTAACATAACCATGCTGAATGTTTTTTTTTAAAAGTCATATAGGCAGCACACAGTGGGGGATCTGCTTCAGATGTGTTATCATTATTCGAAATACCCTTTTAGGAGCATCAGGATGATCACTGTGAAGTCTCTGGACTATTACCTGCACCTATTCTTACTTTGGCGCCTCCGGAAATCATGGACGTTGCATTAGGGAGCTCGGAGGATGCCGAGTTCTTACGTGCAGCTCTATCAAGTATATACTTATACTCACAAACACTATATTAGTAGACAGCGGTAGGTAATCCCAGTCAAAAAAAGGACTTTTTTCCACTTTAATTTATGGCTAAGCATCCAAAAAGTTACCGTGGATATTTTTGAGACACCTTTCTAAAATATTTGATTTGGCAGGATTACAAGTACTAAACCAACTACTCTGTTGCTGTCTTCTCCACGTGTACACTAGGAGCCAGGGATCTCCAAGGCTTGCACACCTACTCTGTTGTTATCTCCTGAGAAGGAGTTGGTAATTTAATTGTTAATTTTTTAAAATCTCTCCTTTAAAATAATATGAAAACTCTGCCAGCACAGTGCTGCAGTGGTTAGCAGCATTGCCTCCCAGCAAGAAGGTCTTGGTTTGGAATCTGGGTAGTCCAGACATGCAGTTAGTGGGGTTAAGTTTAAATCTAAATTGGTCATAGATGTGAGTGCAAATGGTTGTCTCTTGTGTTAGCCCTGGGACAGCATGGAGACCTTTCCTCCTTTCGCCCTATAAGGTAGACAGATCTACATATGCTCCAGCCCCCCTCACAACCCTGTATTGGATAACTAGAAAAACATGGACCAATGGATGAAATCAAGCCTTCATACAGTAAACATAAAGGTTTATCCGCCAAAAAAGTTACCTAACTCTTTGATGATAACTCAATCTTTTTTTTCCTGCAGCAGTGAAATTTACAATTTCCATTTTAGCTTCTGCTTTTACACACAGTCACGACAAGTTATTAATATCACTGCGCTTCTGGTAGAAACCAATTTGCATAGCAGTGCTTATTAATAACCAGCACATACACATGTCTATATGTATGCATTGCGTAGTTTAGAGTCAGTGTGTTGTGTGCCGAATGAATGACAGAGTGTTGTTTTCTCCTTCATTTGAGGTGAAACTCCCGTAAACCTTTCTGCTGTTTTGCGGGTCACCATGTAACGGGGGCTCCTCTGGAGACTATTGTGATGAATGGACTCTGTCACGCTGTCAGTGTCGTAAAACTAATACAGTGACAGTGACCATTATTGTCCCTTTTAAATGATGGCAACAATTCAGAAGTGAAGTGGATTACAGTGCTCTGCCATGGAGCGAGTTTAGGGGGTGTCAGTCTAGAGATTGAGTCCGCGGAACACGTTTAAACGGTGTTTCTAACAGATTCTTCACGTGCTGACATTTGAAACGCTCCTAATCCAGAGATGATGACAGCCAGGCTTTCACTTTTGAGACAATGTATTAACATATTGCAGATGAAGTGCACCCAGAACATCTGCTGTGTGTCTGGTGCAGATCTCCGTGTACTACAGTGAAGCGCCGCTAGGCTTTTTGCATCATTTCAGATAAACCGATAAGCCCTTTAGTAAAACTTTAATCTGTTTGCAATCACTAGGCCATCATTTTGGTCCTTTAAGGTTTGGTGTTCCTTATATTTTTAGTAAGATTATAAAAAAACCACCCATAATACACTCAACCTAAGTAGGCTTTGCTTTCAGTTTTTCATCTATACCTTGATACATTTTAATAAACAGAGGAAAATAATTTAAAATGTAAACAGTTAATGCTAGGTTAACCTTTTCTCAGTTTGTCTGATAGATATTTGTCATGTTTATTAATAATGTATCTAAGCAATCAGCAGCCGGTCTGCATGAAGCTGCTGCAAAATGAATCTCCCTTCTACCATATTTTAATGTGAAAGTGCTCAAAATCCAGATCTGTTATCCAGGGAAAGAAGCCTGTTTTTTAGTGATAAGGTATCTACAATTCCAGCGAGCAGCGACTGTCTTCAGTGTCAGTTTGTATTTTTGATTGTTTTACAATTGTTCCAGACAAAATGTCTTTTCCCCATCGAGGTTTTGGAGTACTGTGGGATGTGGCTTTTTTTTTGTTTTCCCAACCATGTAGGCTGCTTTTGATGATTTTGTTTTAAGGATGATTTTTTTTTTCATGTTTTCCACAAAGCACAGTTGGAATTGCTCTTATTATTAAATGTATTGTAGTCACACCACAGGAGCTTCTTCTCCCTACTGGGCTCTTACAGTATCTGATCTGATGTGCCAACACTTTTCTGGCTACGTGTTTTTGCCATTGTGGGATTTAAAGCTTTGAATCCTGGAAGATCGTCTAGATTTCCCATCTTTTGAGATATTAATAAGAAAATTACTCGTCTCAGAAATGTCATTGTAGGTGTTGCACTGAGGTTTGTAATTTAAGTCGCTGCTGAAGTGCTAAAGTTACCATTAATAGCCATTACCTACTGGCATTGGTGGAAGTATTAAGGAATGAATTTTACTGATCCCCTAGAAAGAGCAGCAGAGAAACATTACACTGTAATCTGTATAAGTTACTCCATGTGAAAAGTGCAGATGGAGAGCAGAGGAAGATTAAAGATGTGATGAATGGAATTTTGTATAGACTGGGACCATGGCCTTAGTTAAAGATCAGATCCCATCTAGATCAAATCTTATCTTTTAATGTCAGGGCTGATGACAGAAGAGAGGAGTCTGAGAGTGATACAGTGTTTCGTCCCTGACAGCAGACCATGAATTGTACAAATTGCTGGTAAAAATTGAAACGCATTGCTCGGTTTTTTTAAACCTGAGCCCTGCAACCATACTGAGGCAGCGCGGGAAATGCCATAATGTGATTAAACACAGAGCTTTGGGAGGCTTTGAAGAAAAAAACTCTAATCTATCAACTGTGGAAAAAAAGCAAAAGGACACCCTTTTGAAAAGGGGGGAAAAATTCTCGCCGTATCATCTAGTGCATGAACATAAAAAATGTCTAAGATTTGTAAGGTTCTGTGTATTGCTTAAAGGAGGGCAGTTTTCTAAGGGCACCATTGTGGGTGGGATGCACATCTGCTATAATTGCTTCATAACAATAGGTTCAGATACAGTGCTGAGTTCACATTTGTTATATTAATTATGGAAATTCTTCATGCAGAACTCTCCTGTTCATTAAAACAGATGTATGACACATTTCCTCTGGATTATTAAGTAGAGGTAAAGACTCAGGTAGAATGCATTATAGCCTCAGTTGTATCATCAGGGACTTAAGCTACCTGTGAGGGTATACGCAGACAAACATTTTCAAAGTGGAAAATGTCTGTTGTATTTATTTATTGTCTTCTTGAGCATCCCTAAACCTAGAGCGATTGCTTAATGTCCCTAAAGTAATCAAGGTTTGATCTCATCATAATTATTCAATGTAGTAAATATTATCATCCTATCAAATTTGCCATGGCACAATTTCAAGAGTAGCGTTCGGAAGTAAACTTGTATTTTATGTGCGTTCGGAACAACAAAAGGTGCATGCTGATTGAATTTGCACAGGTAGAAAGCAGCGAACAGCAACATCTATTCAGTGAGACAAAAGGCTGCAAATCTCATTTCCCCCCACATTCCTGCCACGTGGAGAGGCATTCACAGGCTGCTCCCTATGAAGATCAGTCACTGTCAGGGGACATACAGGTTGTCAATTGATAATGAAGCACAGTGCTAAGGGCCTTTAGGTTCTCGCTGTCCTAATTACACTGAGTGAGAACTCTCCAGCCTTGTGTTAACATTTGATTTATGTCCTCTGCCTTGTTGAAAAGGAGCAGTGTTAATTGTTTTTACAGATGAACGTCAAACGAGAGGAACCAAGCCTCATTAATTAGAGGGAGCAGTATTTACACATAGCACCTCTTCAGATCTGCATGTTTTGTTCATGAAACTAACGCTAAGGTCAGGAGTACTCGAAGAAAGGAAAGGGTAAACGTTTTTATATTTTTTTCTTTGAGTTTTGAATCACTGAATGCTGCATATCCCCTGTGATGCTTTTATTGCAAACTCTGTCATTTGAAACATACAGATATAGTTTAGCTTTAAAAAGAAATGTCTTACGACAAGGGTAACCTACCTTTTTTTGCAGCTTTCCAACTGTATCTCATTGTGTTCCTCAGTGGATAGACTTTTCTGGGTTGTCATCACACAGTGCAATTGTAAGCGCTAGTATAATCCATCATAAACACAACTTCAGATGCCAAAACAAAACTGCTCCTTCATGACTCATGAACAGTCATAACATTGCTGTTTGCACATAAACGATGGAGGTGGCTACTATAATCTCACCATCGGTTTGTGAACTACCGTTTTAAAGGCTGCTACAACTCTTTTTTGTAACCCCTGTTGTTATTAGAAAAATGTGGCTGACTTAATATGTCACCTTGGACACAATATCCATCTTTTTTTTATATCTGCTTATAAAAAGTTAGCAAATTGTATGCTGAGGTGAAATTAAGTTCTTTATTGCTACATTACTACTGTTAATATAAGACAGTTTAACGAAATCAGCTGGTTAACAGAGCATGGTAATGTTTAGTGGTGGCATCCATTGATTAATTCAATATAAATTTCACTGTATTATTTTTGTTTTTGATGTGAACAGATTAAAAGAAACTGCTCTTAAATCAAGTGCTTCTTCTAGAGGTTTTAGAGGATCCACAGCAACAAACACAAAGACTTAGATTTTGTAAATTATAGTAAGATACAAAGTGTTGAGTTAACCTTCACTTATTTGCATTTTGCTAGAAAATGGGAAATAGGTGGAGCAGGTTACTGAAATGTGCAAACACACATTGAAACACACTATATAAGGCGAGAATAGAGTTTGTACAACTCTAATGAGCTTGAAAGTCAATATTTGTTATCACCACCTTTGTTCTTCAACGCAGCCTGAATGAAGGCTTTCTGGTCATTTGTTTAAGTGGTCTTCAGGAATAAGTTCTTTAGGCTTTAGGTCTTGAAGGACGTTCAAAGCTCATCTTTGGATGTTAGATGCCTTATGTTCCATTATCTGTCAAGATGATCCCACACCGCTTCAGTAATGTTGAGGTCCGGGCTCTGGGGAGGCCAGTCCATGACTGATAGTTTCATTGTGTTTTTCTGTAGGTATACTTTTTTGCACTTGCTTTGTATGCAGGGAAAATGAGACAAATGCAGGCTAGAATAAACTAAAAAAAACACCTTTATTTGGTGGTTTACTGACGTCCATGAGCATAATTGAAAATCAGCAAAATTCAAAGTCAGAAGACAGAAGGGAACAAACACGAGGGAATAAATACTGGGATGACAAACAGGAAAGATAAACAGCCACTCTGACAACAACTGAATGAGAGACTGAAGCTATACATACACATGAGGTAATTAGGGAGAATGGAAACGTCAACAACAACAACAAGACTAAGCTAAAACTAATTATGAAAATGCTAAAGGAAGTAAAACTAGACACTATAGAAAAGACCAACAGCTAACAAAATAAAACAGGAAGTAAGACACAACTAAACAGGGGTAACAGATGAACTTGAACAAGGCAAAAGACAAACACATAAACAACACTGACAGAGGGACAGAAAGGGAACAGAGGGAAACTAACCGAAAACAAACGCCACAAAATCATCAGTAACTTAAACTAACAAGAACTAAGGACTCAACATATAAAGGAATCCCATTAGAATCCCAACTTAAAGCAGGAAAACAAAGATGAAAAGAACTCCCAAAGAAGCCAAAAATAAATCCTACTCAAAACACAACAGTGAACTCACAAAAACTCAAACCCCATGACAATGAATACTCGCCTTCTGGTGAGCTGAGCACGCACACATCTATCTTGTAAACAAGTAGCCTCAACAGTAAATTGGGCTGTGGGATGTTAGGATGAATTCTCCCTCTGTATCATTTATTGATTTTAGATTTCTCTTTTTTTGTATCTGTAACAGTGACACAAGTCTTTTTATCCTTAAAATAAATATACTGCAAGTTTTCCATGACTTTACATTGCAGCAATGATGGAAGTCTTTTTAAATGATTATTTCACAGCTGACTGAAAATAATCCCCTCTTATATTTGTGGTCCAGTGTGAAGATTTTTTTTTATTCGTGTCGGATTGCTAACAAAACGGTTAATTACTTAGATATGCACGTTTCTGACTCGCTGCCTTTGTGAGGAAAGACTCATGCAAGAAAAAAGAGAAGTATAGGATCCCCAGAACAACTTAATCCCTGACATAATCCCTAACTTTAATTTAGTCAAATTCGTGTTCACACAAATAAAGCCACACAGGAACCAGAGGACTTTGAATCAGCATTTCCCGACAGGAGATGGAGAGTGTGTACTAGTGCTTTGAATGTAATTTCTTTTGTATAGCTGTACTTGATGTCCTTCACGCTGATAGCTATGCTTTTGTGACAAGGGCATTACCAGAGGCAGCCACACCTAATACAAGATGCAATTACTCCATTACATAGACTGTATATGTTCTTTTATTACAGGCAGACTTGGAGGAATATTGAGCTATGAAGCTCCCATCCGCCATCAACCAGTTTCACTGAAGCTTTCAACACATTTTATTCTGCTGATTTAAAATCCATTCAGCCTTTAAAAGGAACTGAACACTTGCATGTATCATAGTAAAGCTTGATTCGAAATAGCAAGCTTGGAAAGGATTAGAAGAGATTAGATCATGATGAAAAAGAAGCGTAAGCACTTTAAACTCCACTAAACCTCTTTAAATGAGCATGATCCAACAATTACAAAAAGAGACAATACCTTAGTCTACTGTTCTCCACACCCTTTGTCCTTACTCCAGTTTCAGGTTATGCTGTTTACATGAACCTTTGGTATGCTGGGTCTGATTATCCCTGCCGTCATGAATAAACCATACAGCAGAATAGTGTGCTCTCTTCAGGCAGATCGTTCAACATAAAGGTGTTAGTTTGGTTTCAGAAGTGGGAAGTGATCCCCAAAAGGTGAACGCTATTTCAGATTTCACTTTAACAAATAAAATATGACATCGCTTCTTTTTATAAATCATAATCAACTTGAAAGCATAATTTTCTATCGACCAGACTGACGCGATTAACAATAAACAGTCGATGCAGGTCCCTCGTGAATATGGACTGACATTATGCTCTTCCGGGGATTAGAGTGGGTGTTAGAAATAAAATAATTGTTTGAGGCTGATATCTGCAGCAGCTATTACAGTTCCTGGAATTAAAGAAAGTGAAGATATTCTCTGTTGTGGACCAGTCAGTATACCGTGACTCATTGCTTTTGTTTTGTTCCTCATGCTTTAATTCAGCCATACAAACAAGTACATAGCGGTCAAAATCACACAGATGCCAACATCATATGATTGCCAAGTGGTTGAGGGGGCACTGGGGAGCAGAAAGGCAGGGGTTCCATACTCAGGAGCACCGTGTGCTTCATGTCATTCTTTTATGACTTTCTTTAGTGGTGTCTCGATGCAAGAGAAGCAATAAATAAATCAAATCTAGTAAAACACAGAATGATAAATAGTGTGTTTATGTTTTTTTTTAGTATCTTAGGTGCAGACTGACTTGTTTTTACCGGAGAGAAACACTGAAAAGCTGTTCCAATAGCTTGGTGTTATGCTCCATGGGCACCTGGAAAGTGTTCGATAAAGGGATTTTTCTGAAAATCTATTAAAAATCCTTGCAGTAATGTATTAGAAGACATAAATCCTTACATTTCTCCACAATTCTGTTTTTAAGAAATAAAATGATTATTATTTTGTTCGCTGATGTGATTACATGACATGAAATCAGGATGCTTGTGGTTGCTGTCTGGTAAGGACAAGCCAGATTTTGCAGAATCTGCCACCTGATGCACTCTGGCATCTCCTGCAATTCAACGCTCTGTTGCCCACACCAAATCAGCTCCAGTTCTCTTCTGTGTTTTTCAGCTTTTGGGAACAAACTTGCGAAGCAGCACCAGCTGTTTAGCAGTTTTATAATAGTTTAATAATAAAACAAAGAATTAATAGTCAAGATAGTCAAGAAATAGTCTTATGTACTTCATTTAGCTCCCTTCTCCAAAACATTTGTAAGCATCAGAGAATTTCTGCACTGACATGCACATTTTTCCATCAAATTTTATATATTTTATGCAGGAGGTGACATATGCAATGCTTCTAAACCACGCTCCTCATGCTTCACAATAAATAATGCCCCGTCTTTAAGGGCACAGCACCTTATCTTTCAGTGATGTTCACTTCCAGCTTATAACTATAAATAAAAAATAATAATTTTTGAAAGTCAGTGGAGGTTGAATCTATTTCTGACCTTTGTTGGTTCCTGCAATATTCTGCACAGATCTAAAAATCTCCTCCAGAAAGTTTCTCAAGGAGCAAAACCCTTGGAAAAGGTCCACTATGCCATCATATAGGTTCATATCATTTCATTCCCCAGAGTGCACAGTACTGTGTTTTGGCACCTTGATAACTGTGTTCTGTTTAAAGAGATTTGAGTCATAAGTCAAAAGAAACTAAAAGTGATTTATTAGAAAGTGACAGCCTTCACAGTGGGAAAGAACAGATGATACTAATATGACAAAACACTTAAGGAATATGTTCACATGTCACTGTAATGGATGAAATATTAGAGGATTTAATGACTGAGACCTGTTAACCAGGCTTTCTGAGCTTCCCTCTTCTGAATGTTAATTCTTATTTGAACTGATCCAAAAACAGGGTCCCTGCATAAATAAGCTGAGAAGAATCCTCTGTAGAAGTAAACAGGCACAAACTGGATTAACACACCATCTGAGGCACAACTAGGGGATCTGTAATAAGAATCATAAGAATCATTTTCTACGTGCAGACTCTGACAAGTAATAAATGATATATATATAAAATGATAATATATATATATATATATATAGCTAGGCGAGTGGCTCCAGCAGATCCCGGGAATAACATCGGAGATCTCTGTCCAGAAGAGCGCAGTCCTGGGAACAGCTAAGATACTGCGCAGAACTCGCACAAAAAAACTTGCAAAAAAAAAATATATATAATATATATATATAAAACACCCAGCACGCCCCTGCGGGCGGTTTATCCTTCAAGCTCGGGTCCTCTACCAGAGGCCTGGGAGCTTGAGGGTC
>NW_024582373.1:4043017-4121830 GCF_018398535.1 Haplochromis burtoni
ACCCTTAATTAGGGCTGCTCGATTATGGCAAAAATGATAATCACGATTATTTTCACTGAAATTGAGATCTCGATTATTTGACGATATTTATTTAACCCTTTAAGACCTACTATAGAACCAAGTCCGCCAGAGCTTATATTATTTTTTTACATGTTGTAGTGCCATTTGTGGGAGCATTTCAAGTTGATACTAATACAACTGTTATAGCCCATATTTTAATAATATGTATGCATTAAGTCCATAGTAACTACATAATTGCAAAAAAGTGCAATAAACTACAAAAAAAATTGAAAATCGCTTTTTGTTTTGTTTTACATATATTTCTACTTGGAGAAATTTAAGAGGTTTATCCCTCAAAACTTTAAATACAAAAAAGTTGCAAAAAATAGTTTACAACAACAGGAAATTTATTTTGAGTGTCTTCATAGTTTTATTTTGGAGATACACCAATTTTTATATACTGCAGGAAAAACGAAAAAAACAATCCTATGATGCAAATTTGCAAAGAAAACAGCATGTGCATCAAAATAAACTATTTCCAGCAGTGCAATTCGAGTTCTAAGCATCCCAGAAACTATTCAGAAAAGTCAAACATGAATAAAAACCAGTATAGGCTTTTAAGGCCTACAAGTAAAAAATAATTTCCAAGTGAATAAAAACTATTCATCCCCGAAAATGACGAGAAAATGGCCAGAGAAATGGGCGGAACATGCGATAGTGTAGCATGCGGTGACGTCTAGTAGTTCACTGTGGGAAGTGTTACGAACAGCTGATCGGAAATCGAGAGCAAAGCGTGTTTCGTGGAAATTATGTTTTTGTTGGCCTGCCAAGCGCTTTTTATGCAGTTTTTGCAAAGCTTTATGTGGAAGGAAACCGTGACCTAGGACAAGCTGATGGCATAAGATGTAAGTACAACTCCTCCGGTTTCATATGCAAAACAAATTATTGCGCTAGTGTTACGATCCAATGTTGTCAGTGTTTTGTGTTAGGCGTGACTGTTATGTGTTTCCTGTTTTACTTTGAAGGTCTGTCTTATCTCAGTGTGTTCAGTTTACGCTTCCTTGTCTCGTCAGTTCTGATTTGCCCCAGCTGTGTTTCCCTCCTGTTGTCCATTCCCTGATTGCTCCCTCTATGTATTTAAGCCCTGTGTTTCAGTTTGTCATGGGTCGTGATCATTGTGGTGTTGGTATCGTAGTTTTGTAAATAGCTGTAAATAGATTTGTAAAGTAGCAATTGAGTAATTTGTTCACCTTGTATATATTGTTCACTGCAGAAGCCTAGTAGGTGTGAGAAGCCATTTTTGTTGATTACATTTTCTCCTGTTTTTCTTGTAGGAAGTTAGGTAAGTGAATTGTCTTTTGTTTGGTTTTTCATTTTGGGTAGGAAAGCGTAGGGACCATTAGGGAGTTTTGTTTGTTATTTTTGGCACTGCTCACTGCTGAAGCAAATAAATGGCTGCTTAGCATTTTAAAAGATACTATTGTTTGGGTTCTTGTTTTGGGTGGAGTGTGGTGGGCCAATGTTTTGTTGCGTTCAGGACACGCCTAGACTTAGAACGTAACATAAACCTCGGACCCTCCAGCGAAGACATTTATGTTACGTTTATGTTACGTTATGTCACACAAAACACTGACAACATTGGATTGTAACACTAGCTTACACGGTTCAGGTTCTACAGGGATTTAAAAATAGTTACACAAAATGGAGCGTGCTGCTCTGACCGGCTTTAAAGGGTTAACAATGACTTTAAAAAATAATATAAAATAGTGTGCAACACCACTGAAGTTTTTTTTCTAATACTTACAGGTTGTTGGCAAAATATCTAACTTTAGGGCTTGTCTGTGGGCTGCATGCTGTTTAGCCACTTGTATTGTTATCGAACACGAGTGTAAAGCTCCTGGCTGTATTTTGTGCTTATTTTCTGAATAGCTACTTATCAATAGTGCAGATCCATATTGCAGCTTGAGACTCAGAAGGTGTCCAATAAGCTTTACCAGTGAGACATGCTCCCTGCGAACCTTAATCAATAATCCCTGTTGGACATTAATTTTTCTGTTTCCTCTCCCATTACCGTCTCACTGTAATATAGTTAGCCCATGGAACTAACTATTGATTATTTTTATATTATTTATCTCCAACCAGTTAGACTGGATAGAGATGTGGAGACAAGTCAATGTTAATGTTTACCGCGTGTTCCCTCGCAGGCCTACGACGACGGATACGGTGGAGAGTATGATGATGAGAGTTATGAAGCCTATGAAGATAACTACAGCAATCAGTCAAAGAGGTAACGTTAACACACACACAGCAGGAAAGGCTTTTTCAACTTTTCTCAGTTACCATCCATCTGTTGTTACAATACAGAATGTTTAAGGTCCACTGTGACCAGCTGGGCCATCACAGGTGTACATTAGAGCAAGAAATCCCCAAACCAACAATGACTTGATCCTAACAGCAAAGCTACAGTATGTGTGTATACTAAAGCCTGATAAAAGTGTGCCAGAGACGTCTGTTGTCTGTTAAAAACACATCAGTGAGCAACTTGAGCAACATGGGCACAGTAGTTAATCCCACATACACCATCATGCTGCTGTAAATATTTAGTGATGCACTAAATCCGCAGCTGAGTCCCCAACAAATGGAGTAAAATTTGTTCAAATTTGCCCAGCTTTTCTAGGAATAACTTAGCCCTTCTGTGGTTGAAGATATGTTTATGACCACTTTTTAAAGATCTGTCTCTTCATTAAGAACTAATAGATAAGGGCTGAGTGACACAGACAGTGGAGAGGACTACTGAGAGATTTTGTAAAAAAGTGTTTGGTCTTGTTGATAATAGAACTGCAGTCCTTTCCCCCCCAAAGAAATCACATTTATTCCTTATTTGACAAAAAAGAAAAGTCGTCTGCAGCTTATTATTTTTTTCTTTGACCCGTGTTTTCGCTTCATCTGCTTTCAGCATTTCAGACTATTATGAATATGGGCAGGGAACCAGTGATGAATCCTACAACAACTATGGTAAGTAGAGCTTATTTTATACCGACAAGAACAGAAATGAGTCACTGTCTTTTTCATGTATCCTCACTTTTCAGTACTGATACTCACTATAAATTGTTGAATCCAGCTAAAATGCAACACAACCCCATTATTAAAAATGAGAAAATGGGTTGATTATTTGATTAGTCGATTCATAAAAATGATTTGGCAGCTGGATGGCTGATTAAATGGTGAAGTCCTTTTTCACCTTGCACTGTGCTCTGCAGTTCCAGGTTCTCAGCTGTAAGAATGTGTTGATTTTCTTTGATCCTGATTTTCTTTAGTTTGTACATCGACCGTTTTTTGGCATCCAGGTCTGAAATCTCGAGTTTTTACAGCTTATAGAAGCCAAATATTTCTCCATTCATCATGGGTTAAGGTAATAAAATACACCATTTAATATGTAATGCTTCAAGGTCATAGGTCAAAAATCAGGGTCATTCGGGAAATTAGGAAAAAGCTTTAGTTTCCCCTGGAACATCTCAAAAATTTATTTGGGGGACAATAATATATCTTTTTCTGAGCTCTTTAAAACATTATTTTTAAGTAAAGACATTTTATGAATACACAATGACACAAAAGAATTAATATTCTACACCAGGGTTTTAATAGTTTTGCAATTTTCATTAGTTTTTATTTTTATTTAGTTTTGACTTCAGATTTTCAATTTTATATCAGTTTTAATTAGTTTTTACCAATTGTTTGCTAGTTTAGTTTATTTTTAATTTTTTTTTGAAAATCCTTAGTTTCAGTTTAGTTTTGATTAGTTTCAGTTATAGTTTTAGTTGTGTTTGCAATAATTAAGTGTAACAAAATCCCAGTTTCATCATATCAGTCATTCTCTTCTGCTTATCCTTGGGTATGTTGCTATTCCAGCTACCATACCCTGCACCCTGGACAGGTCGCCTGTCTGTCGCAGGGCTAACACGCAGAGACAGACAACTCACATTCCCACCTATGGGTTCTTTAAATAAATAAATAAAATAAAGGCAGATGAACAACCATTGATACCAGGCAACTATAAAATGTATATCTTGGCCCCAATGAGACTATTAACTCTTGCAGCACCGGGTGTTCTAATTTTGGTTCAAGTGAATTGATAAACTTTTTGAAGGCAATTGACTCACACAGTTATGTAGATATCCCGTCCTGTTGTCTCGGGATGCATCACGCTGCCTTGCCTGGGGTTAGCTTCTGTTTCTGGGGATGAGGGTTGAGTGTGCTCCCTTACCTTCTCAAGGTAAGCTAGGTTAGCCTTCTTGTGTGAGCTTTTCAAGTGCACTTTAAGGTTTGTGGGATTTTTTCCCTTTAGAAATGTCCCTCATAATTTGTCTCTTTCCACTACAAGACACTTGCTTTATCCAAAACACAGTCATATTCAAAGTAATCCCAAATTGGACTCTGCTTCTCCCGACCTAGAAGATCGGCAGTAACGCGTTACTGTAATCCGATTACTTTTTTCAAGTAACGAGTAAAGTAAGGGATTACTATTGCAAAAACGGTAATTAGATTACCGTTACTTTCCCTAGGAACGCTGCGTTACTGCGTTACTAAAACCGTGATTTTTTTGCGAGAATGTCTCATGACAGTGACGTAAGCGAGTGCGACGTTCGTGACAACAGCTGTGTGCAGATCAACAATGGATATATATCGAGTGCGGGAGAGAGTATGAGCGTGCAGCGTTTAAAGCGTGGAAGTACTGACCTTACTTTGAGTTTGATTCCATAAAAAGTGACAAAAACATTAGTGTCCGTTGTGCGTGGGAAGAAAACTTCTTTTTACAGCGAAAAAAACCCCCTAAACTTCCAAGCAAGCACCGAGTGCGCTACGACGTAATGGGAAATTCACAGAGAAACTCGCGGATTCTTCCACTGACCGCTGCGGCACACCTGCACCAGGGTAAACCTCCGCCTACCCCACTCCTGCTTTACAGGTGAAAATAGAGCAAAGGACCGCTAGTCTTTGATTTTATTTATTTTCTGCTGTGTTTTACTTGCATCTATTTGAAAGAGTGAGTGTAAACACAACAATATTAAATTATGTGCTGGAATGTGCAGAAAATAGGTTTAAATTTAAACAAATTTCTTCCAGTCAGAGAATGTTGCATATAATTAAATTTTTGCTTGATGCATAAAGTTAAAAGATTAAAACTAATAAAACAAGTTTTAAAAAGGGACTTTTCCATTTGATTACATTTTGTATGATGGATTATGAGAAAAAGTAGAATTGGGCTGAAAGATCTATCGCTTTATCACCTTTCAGGTTGTAAATCGTGTTTTTAAAAAGTAACTAAGTAACTATAATTAAACTTTTGAAAATAAGTAATCAGTAAAGTAACGGGATTACTTTTTGGGGGAAGTAATCAGTAATTAGTTACTGATTACTTTTTTCAAGTAACTTGACCAACACTGCTCCCGACTTTTCCTGACATGATTCTGCGCGTGGACGGAGCAACAACACAGACGACTCGACTAACGTACTGCCACCTGCTGGCATAATTAGACAGCAAGAAATAAATCTGGAAACTAAACTTCATTTTCACCCTTGACTATTGTATGACACGCACACATCAATGAAAACTAAACACATTTTTGCTATAAATTAATTTAATTTTAGTTAGTTTTGTGAACACTCATTACAGTTTTAGTTAGTTTTCCTTTTTTTGTTTTTATTTTTATTTCCGTTAACGAAAATGTTTTTTCACTTCTAGTTTTCGTTATTTCGTTAGTTTTCGTTAGTTTTCGTTAACGATAATAACCTTGTTCTACACTACATTTCTATATTAGCAATGCTGACATCAGCACAAGTAATCTGTGAAAAAAACTCTGTCATTATTCAGGATTTCAATATTACCAATACTGACATTAGCATAAAACATAAATGTTTTAGTATAGCCCTTGCCCTTTGGGGGGAGTTGTGCTGTCTGATTGCACTTGTTTAATAAGACATGATGCATATTTCTGTTAATTACACTCTCTTTTAGACTCAAATAGATGATAAACCAGAGTATGCTTCAGGGCTTGGCTAACTTTTCACTGAAAAGTTGCCACTATAAATGGATTCAGTGTTCATTGTTTTTCAGCCAGCTCTCATGTCTGTTATCAAAAAACTACGATGGCGACATCAGAATACAAAACCACAGATAACCACAACCATAATCTACAGATGTGATCAGAAGGGCTGAATGACACAGACAGTGTTGGGCATTTGTTTCATGGTAATTTGGGCTCTTTGTGACTTCTTCAAACTTTTCTTTTTCCAGGGTGGAATGATTATACAGCATACATATTTAATGAGTTTAAAAAGAAAGAATTGGGTCCACAGGTTTGAATTTATTTTGGATTTTCTGTGATCCACACAGGATCAAAAGAGTACATACAGGCTTAAATGTATACCATATCCCCACTGATATTTGGCTAACTGTCCATTAATAAGTTATACCTCAAACAGACACTTTTGGTAGCCATCAGCACTATTTAGGCATAATTGTGGCTGGATAGTTTACCGCTCTTCTTAACAGAATTGATAATGGTCTTTTAAATTGGCTGGTGTCCTGGCATTGAGCCGGCTTTTAAGCACAGGCGAAGGTTGGAGCTTTGGGACGTCCATTAAGTAAGCTTTATGTTGGCCTAATTTATCCATTTCAGAATCAATTTGTTCTGTTTTTGGGATCATTCGACTGTTTCCACAATTCAGCTGCCTAGTTGTTGATCAAAGATATTAATTTGTAGATAGAGGAGGTAGTTCCAAAACAGCCAGACTATGATGCTACCACCAACATGCTTGAAAGTTCCTCCTGTCATTTTGACTAAATAACTCAATCTTTGTCTTGTCTAAAGACAAAACTTCTCCAGACAGCATTTGACTTTTCGATGTGCTCTCTCTTCCCATGGCAATGTCAAACTCACAATACAGTGATGCTGGTGTTTCAGCAGTTTGCAGTTTATGGAGGTTAGTAGATTTATTGATCCTGAACCTTTTCTTTTCATTTAAAGTTGGGTTGGTAAAGTAGTGACACACCCTAATTGTAAACACTTACACATCAAAATTACGTACAATTGTTTCAATTGATGATCTTGGCCCTGAGAGATTTTTCCAACTTGTGTAAATTGTAGAACCTTGAGCACCACTTATTAAAAGATTTAAGTAAGTGTATGTATATATTTGAGCCTGTAATTTTGACTCTGTGTGGATAAGAGAAAATCTACACAGAGTCAAAAATAAATTCAAACTTGTGAACACAAGTCTTTCTTTTGTAAAGTTATTAAAGATCTATGGTGTTCAATTATTACACCTCGGATAAAGAGAAGTTCAAAGAATTCAGTAAAATCCCAAAATTACCATGACATTCATGCCCATGATGAGTGTATACAAGCTGCTGACCACTATTGTAGTATTTTGCTATCGATATAAAGTGAACACTTTTGTATTTTTCACTGTTGTTCACATAAAAACAAATATATTTTGGTTCTTCTGATTTTTTTGTTTGTTTTTTTATTGTTTAAATAATTGAAGCATTACGTAAAAATGAAGATATTGGTTAGATGCAGCCCTAAAGACTCTTTAGAAGAGTTTAATATTGTGGCGACCCACTAGAGGCCTCCACTCACACCCAAGCTGGGAGGAAGGGTTCTGCTGCTGTGTTATATCCCCACAGTCGGACCCCGGTATTCGCCCGCGCATGTCGCCTCAACCCCATGAAACTGTCCGTCGCTCGGGAGGAGTTCGCGGCTATGGAGCGCCTGGGCATTGTGCAACGCTTGAACAGCGCCTGGGCCTCTCCACTTCACATGGTGCCCAAGCCAGATGGGCGGTGGCAACCTTGTGGGGATTTAAATAACATTACAGAGAACAACCGTTACCCGATTCCCCACATCCAGGATTTTTCCGCCCATCTTGCCGGGACCTCGATTTTTTCCAAAATCGATTTGGTGCAGGGATATCACCAAGTGCCAGTGCGCGCTGAGGATGTTCTGAAAACCACTGTCATCACCCCCTTTGGTTTGTTCGAGTTTTTGCGCATGCCGTTTGGGTTGAAAGGTGCCGCCCAGACCTTTCAGCGACTTATGGACTCTGTTTTGCGTGGGCTACCTTTCGTTTTCGTCTGTCTGGATGACATATTAGTGGCCAGCACGAATCCTGATCATGAACCCTTCGAAGTGCCAGTTTGGTTTACCGGTCCTGGATTTCCTGGGGCACCGCATCTCCGATGGTAGCGTGGTCCCGATGCCAGACAAGGTGCAAGCCGTCGCAGCTTTTCCGCGTCCCGCCTCGGGTAAAGCATTGAAGGAGTACCCGTTGACTGGTCCCCTGACCGCCTCCGTGTGTTTTCCGCGGCGAAATCGGCGAAGTCCGGCATCTGGCAGCCCCTCACCTTTTTCAGTCGTTTACTACAGACATTCAGCACGTGGCTAGTAAGCGTTTTGGTCCCCCCCGCTGACATTACCTTGGACAGAGGCCCTCGGTTTGTGTCGGAACTTTGGTCTGCGATGGAAGGTCCACCGCACCACGGCATACCACCCGCAGGCTAACGGGATGTGCGAGCGGTTTGACTAGTCACTCAAGGCCACGCTCCGTGCTTCTTTAACGAGTGGTAACTGGGTCGACCGTCTGAGGCCCCTTTTCTGTCACTGGCCCGGTGCACCACTGCATGCCAGATGTTTTTGTTCAGCAGTCGTTGGAATCTTCTCCTTTCATTTTTGTTTGGCGTGACGCCCATCAACCCCCCTTGCGTCCGCTTTACGACAGCCCGTTTCGGGTTATTGGATCAGGTCCCAAGCATTTTGTTTTGGATTTGGGAGACGGTAGGAGGTAGTTTCAGTGAACCGCCTTAAGCCTGCACACGTTCTGCAGAATGCTCCTGTGGTGCTGGCCCATGCCCCCTGCCGCGACCGCCCACCTGCTGCCGGGACGTTGGACTCTGACCCTCCCTCTGAGATCACTCCGTGCCCGCCGGTGCTCGTCCGGCCAGCAGAGGGTTCGGCATGTCTTTCCTGGCCTGGTGGACCCACAGCCATTTCTCGGACTCCCCGTTTCAGCCGTTCTGGACGTTTGATTAAGCCCCGGGTCCTGGATTGTTTGGGTGTTCAGGGGGGACATGTGTGGCGACCCATTAGAGGGCTCCACTCACACCCAAGCTGGGAGGAAGGGTTCTGCTGTGTTTGGGCGCAATATGCTCAGTTCATGTTTGGAGGTGAATAAAGTTGGAGTGTAAAACTAGAGCTCCTGTGTCGTGTGTCACATGCCTCCATAGTGTCATATTTTTATATGATATCTAGCATCAGTGATTTTTTGATCAGCACTATCCATCATTCTCTATTTTGAGAAGTTTTCACTAAAGACAGTTCCCACTAAAGTATTAGCATTACTAAAGGTAATACCCTACATTCATGGGCAAATAGTAGAATAGAAAGAAAACATTCTCAAAAATTCTTTGATTTGATTTAAAGTAAATCCTGACAAGAAAAAAATGTTGTGTTGACCACACTTTCCTGGCTGACACTGCTGCACTGCTATACAAAAAAAAATTCACAGCCGAGAAAGAAAAAGAAAACTGTGGTTTCGGCCCACTTGCAATCATCTTCACCCAGGGAGCCACTTCTGTGTGCATCAAATTCCTCCTACCTTCCTGGCTCCTCGCTGCATTTGGCCAGAGGAGTAAATGTGCCAGTGGAAGCTCATGGGGCTAACCAGTGCCTATTGCAGAGGTGGACTGTTTTGCCTTTTGGGCATGTGCCTTTAAAGGCTTATTCCAGAAAGCTGTTACTATCGGCTGACTAACCTTTGCTGTGCCCAAAAACAAACTCACGCAAAAAAAAAGAAGAAAAAAATGCCGGTTTGCAATTTCCAAATCAGCACCTGCTCCAAATTTTATAAAGGAGTCTCTGGATTTCAACTAAAAACATTAAGAAACATCTAAAACTGCTATTTAAATAAAATTGCATAAATCACCAGAAGTCGAGTTACAACCTTGTCACATGACAACGGCGATAAGCCGGATGCCACAGCAGGTCTGCGGGCTCATTCATTTTCAGCACAATGAGTTGTGCACTGGGGTGTTGAGGTCAGACCAAACCTAAACCAACGGGGCAATGATTTGATTTTTTGCTTCATAAACACTTTCTTATTTGGGAGCGGTGCGTTGTGCCTCGCAGCAGAGGTGGGCATCTTTATGTAATTTGGCTCGAAGGAAGGAGCTGCTGACAGTCGAATCTCAGTGTTGGTCCGTCAGAGGACAAAGAGCTCATGAAATTAATTTTGTGTGAAGAGAAGCCCCCCATAGTACCTGGGATATAATTTGCTTGCTTAAATTTTCTTGTCTTTGGTAAAATAGATTTAGGAGAGGCTAGAGAAGAGAGACAGTTTGCCTTTGTGACATGACGTTTCCGTTGTGAATGCAGCAGCTTTCTGCAATGCGTTTTTAACTCTTTTTTTCACCGTTTGTTTGCTTTAATCTGCAGAGGAGGAGTGGGGAACTACCCGAGCCAGTCTCAAAGCCCCTGTTTTACGGCTGACGCGAGGAGGCTACAGAAAACATCCTTATGGCAGATACTAAAGGTGGTCCAGACCTCCAATTCTCAGCTATTTATATCTATTTTTTAAATCCATTATAAATGTTGTAACAGTTATTTTATTTTTGGCCCATCTTCTTCAGAAAGTAAAAAGAAAATCCCCACCCCCACCCCCATAAAGCGCATAAAGCAACAATTATTGCAGTATACTGATGTTTGAGCCTTTTTTTTAACAAAAGAGACACTTAACAGTTCTCATCCATATGCAGGAAGGTTGTTCTTGGCTGTTTAAATGCCCTTCATTCCAGCTCCCTCTGCCCTAAAACATTAATCTGCAGATTTATTCTTGTGGGATTTGCGTGACTAGTTGGTTTCCATTTAGTGTCTTTAATGTAGTGATTACTAAGGTTTAATAGCCAACCCCTGTTCACTGTGTTAAAGCAGGCAATCATAGAGCCATAATTTGACTTAGAGAGCCTATCAAAACTCTGCTGCGTCTCTCTACTTGCTTTAATTGCTAAGGAGACTTCGGTGCCCCACATAATAGAGGCATTTTCGTGGTGTTGCAAAACATCCAGTGATGTCATGTCCGTTTTTATCCACCGTGACACGCTACTAGATGTGGAAAACAAGCAAAACTTTTTCTCATTTTAGTTGTGCCTGTTCTTCAAATACGAGTTTGTCTAGGGGGAAATTAGTTTTGCCCTCTTATGCGAGTATTTTTTTTTTAAGTTATTCAAACCCTATTGGCACTTTTTTCCTAATTTGGAAAACGGCCCACAAAATCCAGCTTAGCTCTTTGTCAGTGACTTTACAGGCACGATGAGTCTTTAACCAGCCACAGCTACGGAGAAAATGTGTTCACTTTAAATTTGAAAAAGTCTTTTTTTTTTAAAACTTCAACCTTTCTCCAGAGTTCACTGATTGGTGGCTGCTGTCTGGTTTAAATTACTTCATGGAGAAATTCAAACTGATTTCTTCAAGGCACTTTTTTGATGATTTGGTTTAGTAAAAATAAAAACTGTTGCTTTTCTCTCGCTTTATCTGAACAGAACTAATCTGCAACTTTGATTTGATTTGCAAAAACTATAACTAACCAACGGCAAGTTTAAACACTCCCCACAACACAAATAACATTAAATGCAACAAATGGAAACCTATCCTTGAAGAAGAGTTGAAGACCTGAGTGCAGAGTGTCTAAATGACCTAAAATTTTCTTCTAAAAAAATGTTTAATGTTGAAATATCAGGCAAAATTACCCTAGGCCATGTTGTGACTTTAAATGATACAAAATGATGTGAGATCATGATCGTGCAAAACACAGTTTTGGTTGAAAGCAATGTACAGTGTGTAATTTCTAATGCGTGCTTTGTTCTGTGTGTAATCTGTATTTGTACATAAGGCATTTAATAAAAACAGCATAAACCTCCAACACAGTGTGTAAGACTTTCTAAATAGCAGCCTGTGAAGCATTAAATTGCTATTGTTCTGCAGTTTGTTAACGCGATACGTGACGCAATTCAAGCTTCTTGTTTCTAAAACCTAACATCTGCTTGCAGGTAACGGCTAACTCGTTTCATAAAGAAAACCCACCAACCTGTCCCAAATGAATCATTTGTAAAACACCGTATGTTATCCTTGAATATCTGATCACTTTCTTAAGAAACTAATAAATTTCTGTTCTTAATTCATTCTCTGAA
The DNA here is from genome assembly GCF_018398535.1 of Haplochromis burtoni. Classification (NCBI taxonomy): domain Eukaryota; kingdom Metazoa; phylum Chordata; class Actinopteri; order Cichliformes; family Cichlidae; genus Haplochromis; species Haplochromis burtoni. The sequence continues at coordinate 4,055,262 of NW_024582373.1, forward strand.
GTTTTACATCATTAAACAGACACTGATTGACTCTGATATGGCGTTTAAAGAGGTAAGAAGTCCTCATATATTATCATAATAATGCCTTAAAAATTCTCAGGATTTGGAGCTTAAAGAAAAGCATGTGGGCAATACGGGATCTAGATGCTGGTATTTACCTTCTGATTGAATGTCATTGCTGAGGGGGGAAAACAACGGCCTCAGCAACTCATCAATGTCTCTGCTAACGCCTTTCTGCATTTCTGTCATTTAACCTGAGAAACCTGCTCTGTAACTTTCCGTTCTTTAAATATCGAAGCTGAGATCTATTTAGCAATTTGAATTCTCTTTTGTGATTAGTACACCTGAAGCCTGACTCTCATTAAGAGTGTAGATCACGGGACTCAAAGGAAGACTAAACACTAAGCAGGTAACCCTAATGATAATCCTAATCTAACCTCCACTTAAAAAAAAGTAAACCTGCCCGTTTTAACCCCAAATAAATGCACTGTTGAATTAAAATCCCTTCCCATCTCTAACTAGATCCACAAGGAATTCAGCTGTTATAAAAGAGAGAATAAATTTTAATAAAAAGACACTAAAATATTGTTCGGCAAACTAAACACCACATCGGTGGTATAAAAGTAATTCTAATAAAATGTCACTTTTATAATACCTTGAATTGGTTTACTTTTTTCACAGTGATGGAATGTAACAAGGCTTGTGTGTAAATATTGCATGCATGCATTCTATACTTGTGGACTGGTGATGATGCATAGGACCGGTTCATTCTTTATAACGCTGATTTGTTCTTCTCCGTAGATAAGGAAACACACCGCGGTGTGTTTTGGTCAAAGAGGAGAGGAATGTAATAGGTGAGTGGAGACACTGTCACGACCTCAGTTGCAGAAATAATCAGTGATTCACACTTTTAACATGTAAATGGGGCATAATTGGGAGAGGATTAGAAAGTTTCTTCACTGGATTCCTTTCGCACATTCAGCAAAAACTCTAAATGCTAACTTGAAATCATAGGTGACACATTAAAACCACCTGAAAATGTTGATGTCTGAATGTTCATTTTAACGTTAGCTCACTATCCACAGTATTATAAACCACATTATGTTTGTTTATATTTCTATGATTAAGAGCAATATTTTCTTGCGGCTGGCTGTGTCACACTTGAGGGATTGAAATATAATTTCCATCTCGTGGAATATTCTGATAGATTCTCTATTAATGCTCGTTTACATTAGCTGTAAGTGTGAGAGCTTTCACAGGTCTGACAGCTCATTAAGAACACAATAAAGCACAGACATGCAATTAAAATAATGGAAACAAAAGATGTATAGGAAGCAGAATCTAACTAAAACTGCAATATAATTAGAAATAATTAATCATCTGATTAGAAGAATGGTAGAGTACTGACTGTATGAGATTGGCTCAGAGTGAAGTATTTGCGCTGCGCAAGGCGAGATGTTAAGGTCAATTGTATGTGCAGAAATGAGGGGGGAGGTTTTGGAGTTGCAGAAAGCAACGTGTGTGTTATTGCCAAGATTATATGCTGTCAGTCTTGCGTGCTTTTGTCTCAGCTGGACCCGTTATTGCACATTTCCTTTCTGCTGTTCAGTAATGCTCTTATTGTATCTCTGTGTGCATTTTTCACTTCAGTTTTTGTTTTATTACTCTGCAAATACAGTTCCGCTTAATCCCTATGGTCAGATACCTGCTGACTTATTCATAACTCGTCCACTTCTATTGACTTTTTTCAATAGAAGGGTGCGTTTTGTAACACCCGTGCATGTCATGCATAACAAGATATATGCACCTTGTGAGATGTAGCATCAGTAGTTGTTTATATTAGTGCTGAATCGTTGAGAATAGAATCGAGAGTTTTCACCTCTCACACTACAATCATTTTTGATTATGCATTTCCACAATAATACACACACAGCTTATTACAGCTGTAGCATATACTAATTATTAACATTGCTTTATCTAAGACCTTCATCGCAACAGTTGCACATACCGTTATGAATGTCATTCATTCATCCAAGGGCAAAAGTCCCCACTGGGAAAAAATACTGCTTTTAATCAAGGACAAAAACTGTTTCTATTAGTCTCTAATTCTTTTTATTATTATTATTATTATTATTATTATTATTATTATTATTATTATTATTATTATTATTATTATTATACCCAACCAGTTTATTACGTACACCTTTTCAACTGCTCATTAACACAAATATCTAATCACAGCCAAATGGCAGATACCCAGTGCATTTAGGTGTTTAAGCATGGTCAAGAACCTGCTGAACACAAGCATGTCGAGGGTTTAAATGGTCCAGTAAATAGAAAATATCCAATGAGCAGCACATCTCTGGGCGAAAATGCTCAGAGCCGATAGAAAGACTAGACTAACTTAAATAACCAAGTAACCGAATAACCAAGGTTTGCAGAAGAGCAAAATTTTACAACATGTCAAACTTCAAAGCAGATGTGCTACAACAGCAGAAGACCACACTGGGTTCCTCGCCTGTCAGCAAAAAACAGGAAACTGAGGCTACAGTTCACTCAAAACTGGACAGTAAACAATGGTGAGACAAGTCTCGATTTGTGCTGTAACTTCCAGATGGTAGGGTCAGAATTTGGTGTAAACATGAATGGATCCGGTTACCTTGTATCATAGGTAATGGTATGGAGAATAGTTTCTTGGCACTCTTTGGGGACTTTAGTGCCAACTGGGCATTATTTAAACACCACAGCCTACCGGAGTATTGTTGCTGATCCCTTTATGACCACAGTGTACCCATCATCTGATGTGTCATGTCACAGAGCTCAAACTGGTTTCTTGAACAAGTCAATCAGTTCATTGTACCCACAATGCCCCCACATTTACTACATGTCAAAACAATAGAGCACCTTTGGGATGAGGTGGAATATGAGATTCACATTGTGGATGTGCATCTTTCCATTATGGACATATATATAACCTATAGACGGGGGTAAGAACTGCTTTTGAGCAAGCCTCTTCAAGAAGCCATTCAAACATACCTCACACTACCACACTGACATTGTCCTACATTTCTGACAAAAGTCATGTACTGTAAAATTAAGACACAATCATAATTGTTGCATTGTCATTGTTTACTCTTCTCCAGAGCAGAAGGAATTGAAAACGGCTCCTACAGACCTGAAGATTACACTTTGCCATCAAGCAAGTTCAGGTCCTTCACTGGCCGGGGAAGTATCTAGGTAGGTACGCAGTGTCGTCCTCCATAAATCACCTGACAAAACAGCTATATAATGCCTCCCTAAGCAATAAGGTGAAAATGTTTACTTGGGGAACATATATAAAGAATGTTTGTGTCAACATAATGCAATATTCACAAGATGTCGTCAATTTGTACGTCACCAGTAGCGTTGTCACACAGGATATTTTCCAAGGTTATTTTCACAGTGTAATATTGTAGGCTAGCAGTGAGCCGCAGCACTGTGCGTCTTATTAAATGAACCCACAGAAAACAGCATTTTCATTGAAAACATTTCAGCGATACTGCAGTTAATTAAAAGGATTACGTGTGATTGTTCAGTTTTTCTTTGAACGAGTGCAGAGGTTACATGACTGCTATGAATAAATTATAGATTAAATAGCTGAAGTTTGATTTTTATACTTGCAATATGAATCGAAAATAGTTTCAGTAGTACTTTTCCTCTTAAAACTAGCTCTCCTGTTTATCTGCACCTATGAGTTGGAAGTAATCATTGCTGCTGGAAACTCTGTGCATCTCAGTGATGTTCATGCCCCCTTTGCCAGAAGCGCTCTCGGATCCATTTTCATAACAAGCCTGCCGCCAGCTCAAGACCAGCCAAGAGATGAAATCCCAAAGCCTGCTATGGATGTTGATGTATTTCTTAAAATGAATGCCGCTAATAAAACTGCTCCCACACTGAGATTACAAAAGGGATCTTTTTAAATGAGTCATTATTCATTGTGACTTTTTTTTTTCTTTGCACAAAGAATTAAACTCATGAAGACTTTGCAGTTGTCTTTGCATCTCCTCAGATGCCATTAGTCCACGCACGTATCCATGGTGATTCTTGTACATTGCGCAGACCTTTGCTGCAGCCTCAGGCACTATAAAAACCAGCAGCTGGTTTTTTCTCTCTTTTTTTTTATAGCAAAAATGTTTATGCAGCCTCAATACTCCTAATAGAATACACAAAAGCCGAATCAGTAAAGATTCTCTTGGATTTTCATCTTTGCTGATGAAAAAGTAAAGATCATTTCTTTCCTCTGTTTGTTGTACACAGTAATAAGTTTGGACTTGGAGAGAAGGGATGATGCAACATGATGGAAAGAGATTACAGATCACAAATAGGTAAGGAATACTGGTAACTATGATCATTTACTTTGCTCTTTTTTTAACCTTTTCGTTCATATTTATTCATCAAGAGGTGATCTGATGTATATTTAAAAGGAAATTCTCACACTCTGGTAAATCTTTCTCCAGTTTTGCAGGTATAGCAGGAAACTTTTATTAACACAAACTTTTATGGCTAACCTGCTTTAACTGTGTTAAAGCAGGTTAGCCATAATTTCTGTGAGGAATAATCGGATCATCAAGTGATTGTTTTGATATTACTTCTTCATTATAGTTCCCGTTGGCCTGTGTAGTTGTTTATAACAGATGAGGTAGCGCTGTTAAAATCTGGCATCAGTAACAATGGCCAAAACACTCTAAAAGTAAAACACTCACTGCAACGAAGCTTTTTAACACAAGTTAGCTGAAAGCAGGTCTGTGAGAAAATGGAGTTATAAAGCACTTTTTTTAGCTTACCTAAGCACAAAAAGAAGAATTTTGTCCAGCCAAGAAATGATATTGATACATAAAACCTACTAAATACTATAAAACCATTATGGATTTGTATGTTTTTTGTGCAGATTAAGCAAATTAACTGATGAACTGCAGACAAAACCAGACTGGCTGTTCTGTCCTGTGTCCCATCTTTATTGTTTGAATTGTATGATATTGTATTTATTTCTTATACAGACCTAAATAAATAGATATAGTAGACAGAATACAGCTAGAAGGGAAGTTTGTTTTCTATCATTCCCAAGCGGTGTACAAAGTCACACTCTGGAAGTGTCATCACTGACTTGGTAATCAGACAGGAAAATAAGTATAAATATAAATGATAGAAAATAGTCCTTGCACAGCTTGAAGTTATATCAACACATTCTGCAGTCGTGTAATGATACCATCTGCTTATGGGTTCAGACTGGCTGTGAGAGAGACGGAGACATTCACAGACATGCAACATGCTGCAGGCTAGTCGCTAATTCTGTAAAGCAGCTGTGCAAGCAAACGATGGCTTCACACTCTTTATTGACAGCTCTCGTGCTCACTTTCTTATTTTCTCAAGTAATTGCACCTATTTGTTTTTAACAAGACAATAAAAAGCTTATTTGAAAAGGTCTAGGTGAGAGAGAAGAGGTCTACCTCTTTCCATATCCATCTCAAGGACGAGCTGATTGTCTCCGGCTAAAAGCTGCGTCTCTATACAAAACATCACCCAGGATGTCAGACGCGTGTTGACAGATTATAACTGGGGGATTCATAAAGAGACAGCCAGTGGATGGAGGCGAATTACCGCACTGCATTTGATGCACATCCAGCCAAAATGTCAGACTCGGGGCTCAAAGGCTCTCCGCATAAACAAACAAACAGCTACACACCAAGGACACAAGTGTCATCTGTCATACAAATCAGAATCCATTCACACGACACGACTACATGTTTGTCACATGAATAGCTCCATTCATTGATGTATAGAAAGAAAAGAATCATTTGACATTTTGGGAAACATTCATTCATATTTCAGAGTCTGATAAAGAGGGTCCATGCCACACAGGCAGAAAATGGTTAACTTAGTCTATTTCTTCATTAATTCTGCAAGCTATCTATATCTCTATCTATGTAACTCAATCTACTAGTGAGCTTCAGAAGACCTTCCTCCCTGATTTTCAGGTTGATTGACTAGATTTGACTGGGAAAATCCAGTTTTTATTCTAGGCTTTATAATTAGAGTAGCAGCACAACCATAGTGTCAATCTTCTCATCCAATTCTTGCCAAGAAAGTAGAATATTACAAAAAAGCAAACCTGTAAAATGCTTTTCAACTATTCACTTTTATCAGTTTTTTTTTTTCCAGCAGTACACAAGTCCATTTACCTCTGCTCTATTTGTGTTACAGGTTGCTGTGCACTAAGAAGACAGCAAGTCACACTCCTGGTGGACAATATATTTTTTTTAATGTTTTTATGTGTGCTTACGCCCTTAGACTACATGTGTATTATATATACAGACTTTTATTTATTTATTTAGTTTTGACCTGTAAAAATCTCCCAAGGTTAGAAAACTAGGATTCCTGTTTTTGGAGCTGAAAAGTCCCATTCATTTATTTTTGATATTTGAAATGCACTTTTGGCGTAATGTCACTTCTGTTCAGTATTCTTTTATTTTGCTGTGGCCTAAAGTGAAAATATATATATATATATATATATATTTTAAAAGTCTCAACACGACTGCACCTTATTTTATTTAAAGGTGCTGTCATTTGGTGGCTGTTGTCATTACCAACCTGAGTGCACCCTGTGTCTGTTCCCAGCTCTCTAATAAATGCTTCAGTTAGGGCTGCCAACACGAACATGTTAGTTCATTAAATAAGTCGAGCCCACTGCTGGCGTTCTGGCCAAGTGTCAAAGCTACTTTACGGGCCCGACCCGTCACTGCCTCCACAATACACTCCAGCAGCCAGTCACAGCTCACCTCTTGTCATTTTCAAAGTGGTAGTCATAATGAACGGTGCTGTCTCCAGCTCTACATATGGTTCACGGTGATTAACGCCTGAGATTGATAGAAGCAATACAAGCTCCCTACAATTCAAATAAATGTTCACGACTGTCTTCTTTCTGGATTTGTGTGTTCGTATTTGATTTACAAAACAATAAATCGATTGCCTCATAAACCAGTCGCACCAAACCTTCTCGCGATGTGTTCAAGTCAAACAGCTCGCAGGTTTAACGACTCAAATTTGATGCGGGTGTTCGTCTTTGTGTTATCTTTTCGGGTGGAAAGGGGTGTTGTGAATCCGCTCAGATGAACAGCAGACTTGTTTCGTCAAAATATCCACCACCCCCCTCCATTCTGACATTTGTTTAATTCATTCGCTCGATGACATAGACTCCACAGAGTCAGTCAGACAGCGTGGCATTTATCTTCCTGAAAAAAATCACTTGATCTAAATATCGGAAACACAAAGACACCAAAGTGGGTCAGGATCTAGGCGAGTACCCAGAAATGTTCAATGATGCAAAACAGAGCATGGTGATAATTCTCACACGCACAGCATTTCCTCTATCCAAGAACGGCTACCTGAGCAAACTCCGCTTTGTTTAGACAGCTGGTTTGATGAGCCAGAATAGAAAACGAGGGCTTATAATCACCAGAGTCTAAAAGAGCCTCCTCACCAGTGTAGTGCTTGTGATGAAATGGTGTGCAGAGTTAGAGCCCTGGATGTGTTTTGATCATTTTCATGTTGTTTCTCTGGCCTTGCGACAGCAGGCTGGGATCCAGGTGACAGTAGGTGTGTGCTACTGTAAGACGACTACCATAGCTGAGCTTAGCTTCCTTCTAGCACCAAAGCCCGCCCCCTTAACTTATTAGAGCTGCAGTAATTTTAGAAAGATGATGAGCTTTGACATATTATGTTGCACTATGCACATGGATCAACTAAGGAGGAAGTGAACTGAACTGCTCTTCCACACCTTCAGTGCCGGCTGAATTCACCGCAGTGTATATTAAATAATAAAGGCTTCCATTATAAAAGGAATAAAGCAACACAAGAAGTGCCTCTAAAAAAATTAATTTTCTAAGTAAATTTTGGATCCCATCGGAATTTGCTCGAGTCTCTTTCTATTAAAAATAAAAGCAGTTCTCACTGAATAATGTCTTAAAGCAAACACTGATGTCTGCATCTGTTCCCAGTGAGAGTGTTTTTAATGCATAATGTAGACATCTGTAAGCTTCTGCATACATCTCCTGTTTAAGATCACAAATATTTATGTAAAAATATCTAATATTTCCTTGGCAACTGAGCTGCTGCAGACCACAAACACATATAGTGGATAAACGGGATCAATTGTGCCTGAATATGGCGCGTGGTCTAATGATGGCAGGTGATTCATATCTCGTGTCTTTTACTAGAAACAGATATGCTTTGTGTTTAACATCCAGTCTGAATTAGTGCAGTTTTACTAATACAGATGGATATTTCCTGTCATCCTGTATTAAAAAGTCAGTGCTTTGAGTCTGCCCTGCGAGCTTGTGTAAATATGTGATATTTCGCCTTTTCACTTATCTGAAAGGGAGCTTCAGGTTAACCCTCAGCTGTTGCTTATTATCCCGATCTTCTGTATTCTTTCCCATCTCATTCACTGCTGCTTGTTACAGCATGAATATATAACCATTAGATATTCTTTTATACATGGTGTAGATTTTATTGGAGTTTTTCTCATTTAAGGTGGGCTATTCTAGTCTTAAAAACCCAAAAGTCCAATTAGCTGACAGACTACTCAAGATTGTAAAAAATGAAGCCACAGCAGGTATCTTTTTTTTTTCTCCCAGCTCTTTAATATTGCGCATACACCCATGGGTAACACTGTTGGATAAATGCTTCCAACAGGCAACACTGTAATGTAGCTGTCAGGATTCAGAGTCACAGATGTCCCCAATGAAACCCTTTTGTTTTGCCTTCATTGTGTTTTCTTTCGCAGCTTTGGAAATAACACACAGTTGTTCATTTTGATCTGGATGGCAAAAGTAAACAACAACTATTGCTCGGAGGGCAAGGTGATTCATGAGGCCCACATAAAAACAGCCAACAATTGATTCAGCCGTTGATGCAGTCAAAGTCATGTTTGAGTCTTTTTGTCCCTGGGTGTTTTAATGGAGAGCACATGACAAGTCTGCACTTCCTACAGGGAACTCTTTACAGCCAAACAAGGAAAATTAGATGTGCCACATCTCAGGAAAGAGCGTTCAGTGATGGCTTCAGCTAATGCTAAAAGTTTATATGTCTCAACACTGAGCTGACAATTAGTGTGTGCAGTACGAGCATGCTCATAATCACTCCGAACTAAATGTTGTTTTTGTAGGTCCATGCATATTAAATCCCCTGCATAACCTAAACATAACATATATACACACATATTCTGTTAGCACGTGTCCAACGTGGAGAAAATGTGGTAAAAGATGATCAATTATGTAACTTATTGAATCAAAAAATAATAATGCTGCTAGTTAAAATGCGGGTTACAAAAGCCAGACAGTTGTTAAAATAAATTACAATTTCTGTGCTAATAGAATTTATTCATAAGTTTCTCTTTCCCTTGCCTCGTTTTGCTTTTTAGTGAGCTCGCTTAATTTGCTCTTGGCAAGAAGTTGATTCTAATTTCCTATAGGAAATTAGAATAAGCACATATGCATGTATAGAGCAAAGCCTGCAAACTCGGGAGGCAAAGAGCAGTACTGATTCATAGATATGTGGCCTCACATCATATATCAAACGCACTGTCTCCATGTTATTGTCTGCTTAAGCTGCAAAATGTCATGTTAAATTTACTGCCCTCCACCACTCCAGTAAACATCCACCTGTAGGAGCCATACGTACTCACCACTCCCCAGCTACTGTAGGTTAATGCATCTCAAAGCAATAAAATGCTGTGGAAAAATTCATTCTTTTCATAACCTTACCATTAAATGACTGAAGACCATGCTATCACTGTGCTTAATTGGCCAAACAAAACCCAATGATACATTATGGGGGTTCAGGTCATACTGGGTTATTGCTATAGAAGGTTCAGACAAGCCGAAGGCCATTATCAAAGGAAGGCTAAAGTAACACCTTCATGCCACACCATAGTGATGCAGTAAGTTGTGGCACAGGAGCCCCGATCAAGTTCTGAGTGTATAAATGAACTTACATTTCAGAATTTAGAAATTTCTGTATCGTGTAGCATTTATTTTTCATTGATCTCTCTGAGTTTCATGAGCTATAAGCCAGAATCTGCATTTATGCAGGCAGACACGTTCACAATGACCTGATGAAGTGGCATAGTTGTTGTTAGCAGATGGACTGGTCTGAGTATTTTAGAAAGTTCTGATCTACTGAGATTTTTCCACATAACCATCTCTAGGGTTCAGAGAGAATGGTCTGAAAAAGAGAAAATATCCACTGGGCAGCAGTTCTATGCGTGAAAATGCCTTGCCAATGCTAAAGATCAGAGGATAACGGTCAGACTGATTCAAGCTGATAGGAAGGCAACATTAAATCAAATAACCACTTTTACAACCAGGGTATGCAGATGAGCATCTCTGAACACACCAAACCATGAAAGCACATGGGCTACAGCAGCAGCAGGCAACTGTGGGTGATACTCGTGTCAGCCAAGAACAAGAAACCGAGGCTACAATTTGCAAAACTGGACAACAGAAGATTGGAAAAACATTGACTATTAAGCCTATTGACTACTGAATCTCGATTTCTGCTATGACATTCAGATTGCAGGGTCAGAATTTGGCGTAAACAACGTGAAAGCTTTTACTATCAGCGTCTTTTAAAAGCCACAACCTACCTGAGAATTGTTGCTGACCATGTTCATCCCTTTATCACCACAGCGTACCCATCATCTGATGGCTCCAGCGGGATAACTCACCATGTCACAAAGCTCAGGTATTCTCAAACCAGTTCCTTCAGCAAATGCCCTCCACAGTCATCAGATCTTAATCCAACAGGGCGCCTTTGGAGTTCATTTAATGAATGTGCCTCTGACATATTTGCAGCACTTATGTGATGCTTTCATGTCAGCATGGACCAAAGTCTCTCATGAATGTTTCCAGCACCTTGTTGAAAGAATTAATGCAGCTCTGACAGCAAATATAGTACATACACCCACCAGTCACTAACAATGTGATATTTTTTTAATTGTCTGTTAACTATATAGGCTTACTTAGGCCTCTATGTAACCAAAGGTTAATTTTAATATAATCACAGACAGAAACAACATTCCCAAGTCACAGTTAAGGCATTACTGAATTATCCCTTCACTGCTGCATTTCTTTACTAAAATGCTCTGAGGGTTGCTGCAGCAAGCTGATGAAATCGATTACAAGCTTACATTGACTTCACCTTATCAGCGAGGGAACCCTCGGGGAAGTATTAGCACTTTGTCTCAGTGAATGTTTTTCACATCATTTTCAGGATCGAAGAAAAGCCAACTATACGGGAACTGCACACAGAGCCTCTCTGGCATTTTGAATTAACATTTCTCTCAGTTTTTCTCCGCAGACTTACTTTTCAACCATGATGTGTGAATGGCAAGGAAATGTTAACAGGCCTTTAACAGAAAATACTTCTTAGCCTGAATGCAGGCACTTGACGGATTACTTTAAAAGCTCAATTCTGTAGGTTTTGAGCCTGATTTGATTGTGATGTACACATTTTCATGTATAAAGCTAAGTATGACATAGATTCCATTGCGGGTGAAAAATATGAGTCATTAGTCAGTGAGTGTTTGGTGTTGGAATTATGCTGTAGGGTCACACTGATGTAATTCAGGAGAAGAAAAAAAGGTATCTTTTTGTAGCTCTCTCTGAAGTTGCTGGCACACATGTGAGGTCTTGACCAGCTAAGACATCAAACTACAGACAATTATGGGGCCTGGGAAAACTGCAGTTCTCTATAGCGAGTGCTGCTTCAGACCCTGTGAAGATGAAACATGCATGTGAGTAGTGCAAAAAAAAATCCCACCTCCCCGAGGGGTGCCGAGGCTATGAACTACAAGGAGGAGATTAACCAATGCAGCTGTGGGAGAGAGAGAGAGAGGTGAGCTCCTGCACCCCACCCCCGCTCTGGCTGAGATTATTTCAAAACAGATTTATTTTTTAATAAATGTTCAACGGCAGGTGTGATTTAATGGAGCGAATAATTTGTGTCAACTTCCACGGCCCAAAGGATGGTTTGTTCTCTGAGTGATGAATGCAGTGCTTTTGAGAGAATAAAAACAAACTTACCAATTTTAGAATATACTGATGTTTCACTTTATGGCATTCATTTTCTTTTTATAACTAACCATGTTTGAGAAGACAGCAAAGACCATTCCTCTGTTATCTCATTTCCCAAAATGTGCCTGACAACAGTTTACAGGGATGAGCGAAGCGGTTAAACCAGCCTGCCTTCAGGAACTTACAAAGGGATACATCGTGTAAGGTCTTCATCTTAAAGCAGGCTTTAGATTTGAATTGAACGGCTAAGAAACAATACATTTTGACAGTGTTTTCATCTTACTGTAACACCCCCTTAAGGAGGTTATCCGCAGTAAAAATAAAGGGGCAAAAAAAATTCTTTTGTATCATTCAATCTCAAGGGGGCAATCTGGTGGATTGGCGAGATCTGGCTCCTCAATTTATCAACGTCAAAGAGACAATCCAGGAGATTGCTCCCAACTCTTTCTTCCCCCCCTCACACTGCCCATCTTTCAGTTTCTTATCTACTGTCTGTTCAGACTGCTAACTCAGTGTCAGCTCACGAAGCATCAACAAGCTCCAGCTCTCCGTCTCCACCAACATCCCCCTGCAGGGAAAAGGGATGGGCACAGAGCTGGTTGATTGTCAGTGCCATTATGTCGCCCCAACATCTCACAGTCTCCACTTCCACAATTCCCTCCATTAACAAGGGGGTTCGCTTCCCATTTCCCCTTTGATGTGTCACACTCTGCTGCAGATTTGGTTTTAATATGTGTGACAGAATCCACTTAACTGGTAGTAGGAAGACGTGAGGGAGCTTCTTCTTCTTCTTTTTTTCCTGTGGAGAAACAGCAGCCATTCAATACAGACATCACATTTAAATTCAAGTGGGAGTTTCTGAGAATTAATTTAAACCAAAATCAATTATAGATGAGTTATCATCAGATATTTGCAGTAGGCCGCAAACGCATTTTTTAAAAAAAGTTTGTGTTTTTACTTAAAGGAATAGTTTGATTTTTAGAAACACTCTAATTAGCATTCTATTAGATAAGAAGCCATTTATTTTTACAAAAAAATTTTTTTACTCCCTCTTGTGATGATAACATATTTTACTTATCAAGTCACTGATGCGGTCTGAGAGAAAGCAAAGCGAGTTTGAAAATTTAAAGGTGCTCAAACTTATATTGTGATTATTTCTACAGTCGTGTGTTTATAATAATCCAAGCAGAACATGCACCAAAGCAAAACGAAGGAAAGCATTGTAAACAAAGATCTAAGTCATTTTCAAGTCAAATATGGATGCACAATATGATCTCATTAAATCCAACCTTCAAAGCTCAAATAACTCAGGGGGAAAATAACTAGAGAACGAAAGAGGGAGAGAGAAGAAAAATGTAAATGTACGTTCAGTTAAGCAAACTTTGTAGTGTTTGGGGGCGGAAATAGATGGTCACTGTTTACCAAGCCGTTTGATCCAGAACAATACGAAGAAGCGTAAAGCCAAGTCGCATGCGTGCTGCTGCTGATTAAAACATTCCTGCAGGAGCGAAGGGGATGTTTAGAGCAACTAACGCACCACTTTCACGGGTTTTGTCCAACACGAAGCGACAACGTGGCTGCAGGTAAGGAAGGAGCGAGGAGTTTGCGAGCGAAGTTAATCGCATGAGAAGAGACTCACACATCTGTCAGGTTAATGAGACAGCACCCGCAGGAATAGTGATGCATTTACATACAGCTGCAGGTGGTTTTGTGTCCAGTTTTGCAATCAAGAGTTTTGTCACGTCTCGAGGCTAATTTAGTGTTTGGGAACAATCTCGATGGCAAATATATTGTTTCTTAAATGATCATTTAGAGCCCAACATCACACTCTACAGCACTGCAAGAATTGCCAGGATTCACAAGAATGAGAGAAAATGCTGATGGGAGTGTAACTGATGCTTCCATCTGGTGTTACAATCAATACCACGCAGTGACACCGAGAGACGGTAACGGACACTCTCGGTTCTCTACATTTAGATCAGTGGAACGATGCCAACAGGTGCACGGACAAAGACATGTGGCGTGTAACACCTACAAATGTGACAAAAAAATCAAAACAAAGTAAAATGCATTTTTTAACTAGTCGTTGTGGGATAATTGAAAGAATCTCACTGTAAACACTGGTTTAGGATTATTTTCCAGTTCAATAATTGTATTTTGTGTTTGTGTGTGAAATATAAGCCACACCCATGTGGGAGTGGGGATTCCACTCTAGTCCAGCTGAGTACTGAGAGTAGTTGATTGGTGTGGATTTGGGCCCTTCTCTATAAATAGGACAGAAAGGCAGAAACAGGAAGGAAGTATGTTGTAGGACACGTTTAAAGCTGGTGAGAGAAAAAGGCATTTTAAAGGACAATAGTTTTAACCTGGCCTGGATGGTTTAGCTGCTAAAATAATTAAATTTTACTGGAAGGAGGATTTGTTTTAATTTGGGTTTATATGGATTTGTTGTGATAAAAGACTGGATTGGAAACTGCTGGTTTGTTGGACCTGTGTATTAGGAAGTTTAAGCCTACTCTGTAATTAGGGGGTGGCCAACCAGAAGAAATCGCTCACGACCTGGAGGAGAAGAGCTTTAGAGTTGTATTCCCAGGACCTGCTGTGAAAACGTACTCCTACAAATGCAAAGCCTATCAAGGTGGGTAAAAAAGCCTTTGTCGGGAAGATGCAGACCTTTTCCTGTTTGTAACCGTGGTGGCTTCAGCTTTTGAATTCCAGGCCAGAACTAAGCCTTCGCTCCTCTACTCTGCTTAGAAAGGAAAAATAAACCTTGTGTACTCTATTTTAAGTGAGTTTGGTGGTTTTCTACTCGTCACTATTAGAACTTTTTCTTTCTTCTACTGAGGCCTTTTTGTTGCCCACTTCTTAACATTGTGCTGTGCATTGGTATCCGTAGCATCAGTATTCGGATCGATCCGCTCTCCTCTAATTTAAAGCCACCAAAAGAAAGTACAATCTTTCACTTCTAAGGTTTTACATATCAGGACATAATAAAAATTATCTAGTCATTACCATACATATTACACAGTGTCATTATTTATTTAACTAAAACTAAGCTAAAATGAAGAAGCAGCAAGTACACTTCATGATTCAGTAGCTTGTAGAACCACCTTTAGCAGCAATAACTTGAAGTAATGGTTTTCTGTGGGTTTATCAGCCTCTTACATCATTGTGGTGGAATACTGGCACAGTCTTCTTTACAACATTGTTTCAGTTCATTGAGGTTTATGGGCATTTGTTTATGCACAGCTCTCTCCACGGCATTTCAATCAGGTTGAGGTCTGGACTTTGACTGGGCCATTGCACCTTGAGTTTTTTTCCCCCTTTTTCAGCTACTCTGATGGAGATTTGCTACTGTACTTGGGATTGGTAATTTAAAGAGGGTGTACTTTCTTTTTACCATGACTCAGTCTGTGCACACACAAAAAAACCATTTCTATTCTAGTGGTTTTCTAGGGCAATAATTCCCCATACACAGGACACAAGACATCACTAAATGATTTGAGAAGTATAAAATAATGAGTGCCGTATGCTACAGCCTTCGCAATCACCATCATCCACCCAGAAAGGCCTATGAGAGATTTTGGGGCACCCTGTTGCCATTCTCCACCATCATGATCAAAACACCAAATGAGGACATGTTTTAGTAGAATTCCAGAAGACTTCCAGAGGCCTGGAGAATCATTTCCAAACAGCTACCATAAAAAAACAAGCGGGTAAATGAGGATACTGAAAGAATTTAAATCTGGTTGAATTAAACATTGACTCATAAACTGAGTCCTGTGAACTTTACTGCATGCTCCGGATGATTAAAATACTCTGAACGATGAAAATCAAACAGAAATGTAATCAAAGCTCTAAATGTTGAAAACTGTGCTTAGTAATAAAAAAAACACTTTAAATAGAAATTTCCATTATCGGTCTTGCAACAGACTGCAACACAATTGTACAGTCACTGCCTTCAACTTTGCAAACTAATCTAGCAGGGCAATTTCTTTAATAAGTGTCTCCATTATTAGTGAGTCATATGAGCGCTCACGGGGAAGTGAATTTGTTGAAAATTAAAAAATATTTTCCCGATTGGTTGTGTGGCACATCAGTCGTTTTAGCTGCTGTTAGTGGCTGGAAGCAATTTTGTTTTTTACAGAAATAGTTTGTCTGCCAGAAAATTAAACATCCAAACAATGTTGGTTTTATGTTTCAGAAGGGCTTTGAGATGGAGGACAGACTCTGAATATTCTTTTCTTTTCTTTTTTTCCTTCAATATTTGGATTATACCACTTAGGTTTATTGGGAAACCACAGGAATCAGATGCTTAAATAAAACTACATTCATATTTACACACAGATACACTTAACAGCAAACCTAAAGAAAGCTTAAAGAGCTTTTATTAGACCTTTTTATTGGTCTTTATCTGCCATATACTGCTACAATGATGGATGCTCCTGTTAAAACATGACCAGAGTTTCAAATTTTAGATCAGCAAATTTACAGACAGCTCAGAACATGGTTTCTCACAGTTTACAGTCCAATAGTTTACTCACTTGGATGTGTGATGTCAAAGAGATGTGATATCCTTACCTTTCTTTGACGGGTAAAGTACAGCCAGGCACACAGCTGTGGCTGTACTGTTTTAAACTGTGAACTGTGCAAAGCAATTCTAGTATATCAGCAATAGTGACCTAGAAAGAAAGTGTAATAGATCCACTTTTAATAAAACCAACTACCTTGATCAGTTTGAACACTGTGGTCAGGTTACGTCTTGTTTTTCATTATCTTGACATTTTAGAAATGTATTAAATAGGCTGTACAGTAGTCACATGGCTAGATATACAGTTAGGTCCAGAAATATTTGACAGAGCTAACGTTTTGTACATTAATACAATGACTTTTAAATAAAACAACTCTGATGCAGTTCAAGTCCAGACTTTCAGCTTTAATTCAGTGGGCTGAACAAACATTGCATACAAATGTGAGGAACTGAAGCATTTTTTAACACAATGCCTGAATTTCAGGGCTTCAGAAGTAATTGGAAAAATGAAATAAGTGAAAATAAAATTTTCCATTCATTTCTAATACTTGGTTGAACTCCCTTGAAGTCTTGAATTCATGGACATCACCAGCTTCTGGGTTTCCTCCTTTGTAATGCTCTGCCAGGCCTTTACTGCAGCAGCCTTCAGTTGCTGTTTGTTTGTGGGTCTTGCTGTTCGAAGTTTAGTCTTCGACAAGTGAAATGCTCAGCTGGGTTAAGATCAGGTGACTACTTTGCCATTCAAGAATATTCCACTTCTTTTGTTTAATAAACTCCTGGGTTTCTGTAGCTGTATGTTTTGGGTCCATCTGTATTACAAAACACTGCCCAATCGATTTGACTGCATATAGCTGGATTTGAGCAGACGGTAAAGTAATTCTGTATGTATGCCCGAGTTCATTCGGCTGCTTCTGTTCTGTGTCACATCATCAATAAACAGCCAGTGTCACTGGCAGCCGTGCACGCCCAAGCCATCACATGGCCTCCGCCGTGTTTTACAGATGATGTGGTATGCTTTGAATCATGAGCTGTTCCATGCCTTCTTCATACTATTTCCAGAACTGAACTTTACTGAGACTTTGATCGATACGCTTTCCTCCTGGAGAGTGTTGTGAAGGGGTTTCTCTTCACCATGGAAATTATTCTGTGATCATCCACCACTGTTGTCTCCACTGGACGTCCAGTTCTTTTTGCCGAGTTTACCAGTGCTTTCTTTCTTTCTCAGGATGTATCTGTAGATTTTGCCACTCACAATATTTTAGCAATTTCTCAATGTTTTTTTTTTTTCTTCTGTTTTCACTTAATGGTGGTTTGTTTCACCTGCATGGAGAGTTGTTGTCTGTTCACAGCAAAATCTTCCAAATGCAAGCAACCCACCTCAAATCAGCTCCAGGCCTTTTATCTGCTTAACTGATAATGACATAGCAAAGAAATTGCCCACACCTGCCCATGAAATAGTCTGAGTCAATTGTCCAGTTACTTTTGGTCCCATTAAATAGAGGGTGGCACATGTTAAGAACGTTTCAGTAAACAGGTAAAAAAAACAACAACAAAAAACAACCTAAACTTGTGTCAATGTGTAAAAAATATTTGCGTCTAACTGTACCTAGTCAACTGCTCGTTGACACATATCTAATCAGCCAACCACATGGTTGAAACTTAATGCAAACATACACACATAAGTTCATATCTATCATCTGTTTCATCCAAGTCGGGAACCTCGGCATCCATCATTTTGGACATTGATCTAAGTTTTGATAATCACATCAATAAGGTCACCATAACTGCTTTCTATCACTTAAAAAATATATCCAAGGTTAATTACTGTTTCGAAGTGACTCTGAGAATTGGTCCATGTAGACCAAGTGGTAAAATTATTGTAACGCTCTGTTTGCAGGAATCCCCAAATCAGCTGTAGGCATCTTCAGTAACTTCATTGGCTCCTAGAGCAATTTAGACTTACCTTTAAAATGTTTTATATTAGTTCACAAAGCTCTCAATCTCTGACTTGCTCACTGGCTGCAACCCAGTCAGACCTCTCAGGTCATCAGATTCAGATCTTATAATTCTTCCCAGAATCAGATTTCCGTCTGCTGAAAGTGCTTTCAGTTATTGTGGTCCTGTTCTGTGCAAAAGGCTGCCTGCTGATCTGAGATCAATTATATCTGTGTGTACATTCAAAAACAGACCATTTCAATTACACATGTCTACAGTTAGCAGGTGTTGTTCCCCTTTGCTGTTTTCACTGCTCTGTGGCATTTTTTTAATGTCTTCTTGTTCCATATTAAGTACATCAAGTTCTCATAAGATGAAATGTGCTATATAAATAAAATTGCCAATTGAGGTATTTAGACATGTTCAAATGACCAGATGAAGTGGAATGGTTGTTGGTGGCAAATGGGCTTTGAGAAACTGCTTATCTGCTGGGATTCCCACTCTGTGCTTTATGGAGATTGTTCAGAAAAATGGAAAAATATTCACTGAGTGAAAGTTCTCTGGGTGAAAATGTCTTGCTGATGCAAGAGTATAATAACCAGACTGCTTCAAGTTAATAGGAAGGCAACAGCAACTCAAATAACCACTCATTACCGCCAAGGTATGCACAAGAGCATCTCACAACACATCAAACCGTGAAGTACATGTAATACAGTAGCAGAAGACCACACCAGGTGCCACTCCCACCAGCTAAAATCAGGAAACTGTGCAGCGTCAGTCTCATTATAAATGGACAATAGAATATTGCATCGTTTGGTCAGTGAAGCCTTAATTTCTGCTGAAACTTTTAGACGTTAAGATCAAAATTTGACGTAAACAGCTTGAAAACATGAATCAACAGTTTGGGCTGCTTTCGTGGTGTTGTTGTCACACAAGACCTGAACAATTTTCCAGCACTTTTCTTAATCTATGCTACAAAGCTCTGAGGCAAAAGGGAATCCAACCCAGCAAGTGCACCCAACAAAGTGGCAGGCGAGTAAGCTTATTAACAAATATAGTATTGGTCAGTTCAGCATTCAAAACTAAAATGCGCCCTGAAGTAAAACTAAGTAATAACAACATTACATCTCAGCAAACATCTTACACACCACTGCATGCAGAACGGCTCACTGACTCAGTTTTACATAATGAACGACAACTTTGACAAAACAATCTTTAGTTCTTTTAAATTGAGTTTAAAGAGTTCACTCAGTAGCTGTTTTTCTTTCGTAGCTCTAACTCACATTTCATGGTCTTGTGGAAATGGTTTCGCAGTCAAAGCAGCGACTGAGTGCATGATGAACCTTCCAATTCCATTTTTTTAAAGACAGATTTTTATATTTTTTCCACTATAAAGAAAGAGAGGGAAAAAAGCAGCATCAAGTACATGACTTTAAACTCACCAAACTAAAAATCCATCCATCAATCACCTGCTTAACTGGGAGTGAGGGGACCTCCAGCTTATCCAGCTGTCACTGGAGCTAGGCAGAGTAAACCCTGGAGAGGTTTCCAGTCTATCACAGGCCTTCACCTCAAGATTTCACTAACTTAACCTGCAACAGGCTTTTTTTCTAGAAAAGCTCAAACTTTTTAGATTGAAGGAGAAAAAACAAGGACGCTGGCTCATTTAAAAAGAACTAAACATTGCCAAATCCTCCCACTGAAAAGCTAACACTCCGTAATGACTGCAAACCATTTATTCGATCTGAAATAAGGACTGAGACAGTTATCAAATACATTTTGCTAATTTTAATACAGCTCAAGGGTGAGATGTACAAGTATGCATTATTAGATGCTATCTAATCCTTAAAAAGAAATAAACTACGTGCACGCAAATCTCCAAATTAACCAGAGCTGCCTCTGGTGAGGCGTACTGAATAACAAATGACACTGCTGCAAATTTAGTCCCCTGGGTAAAATTATGCTGCATTAGGACAAAAAGATACATCATGCGCTGAGCAGAAACGAACAATAGAGTCAGAGAAGTAATCATTACCACTGATGAATAACCTTTTGATTCACTGTGGTGCTCTTTCACATCCCAACAAATAACAATTGAGTAATTTTTTTATGTTTTCTGTAACTGGCTCATAGTTTAAGCTCAAGGTGCCTCTTTAAATTTTTTAAGTGTTAGTCAATATTATTTGCCTGTGCATGGAAAACAGATGAACTTGGGGATTTTCCAGATTGCATGTGCATTCACAAAGCCGCAGTAAAGGCATGGACGTCACTTTCCGTATGAGGCTTCTGAAACAAATGCTGCGATTACGTCTTGGATTATGTTTCTCACCCTTTGCGTAATGCACCATCCCCACAGTACACCCCTGGTCCATGTAATGACTACAGGAAGAGAAGAAATCACACAACGAAAGCAAGTTCATGACTAATGATTGTAAATCCATTTGAAGGAGATAAACAGTCCTAGTCAAGTGCCTGCCCACAGTCTAAGAAAGTGCCAGCTTTGTCAGATGTAGTCATGCTCCACCAAATATTAAACATCAAGGGTCTCTTGCTGACAGCAGCCCGGCTGTGCACTGTTATCCAGTTGCCTTATTACACTGAATAAATCCTCTCCATGTCAAGCACCATGCTTGGATTTTAAGACCTAATTTAATTCCAGCCATGTGCAGCTCGGGCGCTCTGATGTTTAAAGTGAGAGACACTGATGCAGGATGCTTTGCATATGCCAGAGGAAGTCGTGAAACAGAAATGTGCATTAATGGTACAAATTATTATGTTTTGGTCATCATCAGGGACATTTGGCTTAAATTCATCTATGATTAAATTACAGATTGAGGTTTCCACAAAATGACCCAAATGTTTCCTCCAGCCTCCTGAAAAATGCATTTACATTCATAAACTAACACTGCTGTCCCTCTAATTGGATCCAAAGTTAGCAGTCTGGTAAAGTGCATAGTATGAGGGGAGATAAGAGCACAAAACTGTACCTCCTAAAGAACTGAGATTGGAGGAGTCTGTGTTGCTAATTCCACAGCAGCACAAAAAGGTTAAGACTTTTAGACAGCCACCTTTTTATTTTTTTTAAACAAATTACTGAACTGAGGCTCAAGAGGAAAGTGAGGAAATATCTCTTGACCACGTATGCTTTGAATAAATTGCATTGTGCACTAGGAGGCAATATTCCAAGGCAGCATAATACAAGTGTGGAAATTGTTTATTTTCATCCGCCCTCCTGCCACCATTCATCCATACTGCTGCCAGCAAATACAATGACATTGTTTTTGAGACAGCTGGGAAATGTTCTAGTCATCACCCCCCAAACCATGTCTCTGCCAAAAATACTGTGCACTGAGAATATAAGCCATCTGAGTTCAGACCAGAGTAAAAACAAAGAAGGAAAACAAACCAAGAGAGCAGTTTTAACGCATGGTTAGGCAGAAATAAATGCAGGATCACGGACATGTGAGCAAAGAATATCATACAGCGGAAAAAAAGAAACGTCTGTGTGAATTTTTGAAAGGTTGAATCAAAACCTGCAATAAAGAAAATAGAAAAAAAACCATTTTTAGACAAAATACAAAAGCTTACTGTTTCAATTAGAGATTTTTTTAATGTTATTTTTGGTCATAATCTTTCTATTTTTCCTTTCCATGAGCACTGTGGTGCACTCCTTTAATTTTTTTCACTTTTTCTCCCAAAGTCTGCTATGCTGGAATTAAAAGACTGAAAGACAGATTTCCAACTTTAATACTTAATACAACAGTTTAGGGAATTTGTAAGATTCAGCAGAATTCAGAGCATGTCCAGAGATACAGAATTATTTGTATGTGTATTTAAACATTTGAGAATCAGGCCTCTTGAAAGAAAGATTCCAAATCTTCTGTCATCTCGGCCAAATGTTGGGAGGTGTTTGCTGCCACCTCTTGAGTTCCGGTTGATCCTTTGGAGGCGGAGTTTTCCTGTGACCTCTGCGGAGCATCCATCTCTCTCTTTATGTCCTTGCCTCCACCCAGAAGTTTCTGGCTCTCCAGAAAGTACTGGTTAGGGTGATTGAGTGAGAAAGATGAGTCTTCAATCTGTTAATAAAAAAAAGAGAAACCACAGGAGAAGGAAGGTCAGGAGATAGTAAGAACAGCAGGTTTAGTTTTCACAAAAGTGGCAGGTTGCTAGGGCAATGATTGACTGATTCAATAAAATGTCACCTTTTATAAGACGGTCATTTAGCATCTCCGTCAGTAAGGGGGATGTGCAATGGTTTACTAATTTACTAACGATTTACTAATGAGGACAGGAGGCTTTCACAGCCACATTAGTGCGCAAAGTCACCTGCTAACTATTCTATCGGAGCACAGTGAAAAGATGAAATGGCCTTTCAGGAAATAAAAATGTCAAAATCATTCATGATGAGTAAAAAACCCATTAATCAATTAGTGGATGGAATACAAATTCTCTTTCTGTGACCTTTTCTGTGATTTTTTAAATAATTAGGTAATTTGATTGATGTTTTCAAAACATTTCATTGTGGAAAAAGTAAATGATTTAAAATACCCAAACAGCGTGTCAGCATCTTCAGTTACCAAGGAGATATTTCACTGGCTATTCGTACCTATTGAACCACAAGAGTACCGGCTTTCCTTTTAATAGTATTTTAAGGTATCTGCAAGTAGACCTAAATGCTAGTCCGTCAGCTCCTAACATTTTTTTTTTTTTTAGAGTTGTTGGGATGATAAAAATTAAAAATGTGCATTCAGTCTGTATATTGCCATGTGAGGCAAATAAATTTATTTTACACATGACTGCAAAACATACTGTTTGTTATTTTATTATTTGTTTGCCTGGAGAAAATAAATGTACATGTAATGACTTTAACTAAACAAGTGACCCACAAATTCTAAATAAAAAACAATAAACAACCCAAATAGCCCCGGGGAATATTCCCGACAAAAGGAACATCAGAGCAGATGTTCAACACCAGCACAGTTTATATCAATGAATCAAATTTTGTTGCACTACTTAATTATACGGATAATAATGACAGCAAAGATATATTTTACCAGTAGTAACTGTTTCAAGTGGTAAGATTTTCAATATGTAAAAATCTTCCTATAATGAGCAGCAAAAAGATAAGGCACAAAATAGACTAAGTAAGTCAATCTTTAGCAAATTAGAGTAAATTAGAGTTCTAATGTATATTGAAATAAAAATAATTGACATTATTTTTTAAAAAGAAGATATGAATGTCCTGGAAATCTACAGATTTAAGATTGACATGTAACATGATAAACACAGGCTAATGGATCTATGGTTTAAATTAAGACCATGCTGAATTGTACTACTAGATGTACTATTAATGTACTCAGCAATACACACAGGGATTCACATCCCAAACCCAGCAGACCATTGTTTCGTTTATACTGCTTTAGTAGAGTGAAGAGATATAAATCACTGACAGAAAGACTGAATTTTAAAAATCTATCTAAATTCATGTAGTGTACATTTGTATACATTGAGTCCATTTAAATAAGGATAGGAACTTGTAATAACACTAAATAGTTACCTTACTAAAAGTGCAATGTGTCATTTTCCCCTATCAGCATTAATTGTAGTGATGCCTTCCTTTTGAAACTGAACACAATCACCTGTTGGTTTGTGAGCTAGTGGTTTTAGGCCTCATGTGAGGCCTGGATCTTCTCATTACGCACCGAGTCAAATGTCAAACATGAAGCTGCCACATCCTGACTCATACCTTGCTGTTAATCTTAGTGTAATATAAGTATATGTAAAGATGTGCTTAAGAGGATAAACTCAGTATTAAAGTGTTTATTAAGGTAGGATTAGATGTAAAGTTTGACTTGTTCCTGAAGCCAGAGGCGTGTAAATGCAGTGCATCCATGTGTGCAAACTCCAGCTGAATGACCTGAACAATCTGCAGTAACAAGAAAATGTGTTGTCACTTTCAGTCCTAGCTTTGCTGACTGAACAGGATGATGACTCACGCACATAAAACAGCTTAAATTAAATAAGCATCCACAGGGGGGCAAAATAGATTGGAATGCTATAATAAACCTATGAAAATTAAGCGGCTGTGACAGACTGCTAATGATGGATGGGATGACAGTTTTGGGTCTCTCCTGAGCCTTCATGCATGAGATGCAAGGACCAAACCCCTGCCTCTGACACAGGTACCCCTGCTTACTCCCTGCATCAAATGACTCCACTTACATTGTGTGTCAGCTCAAAGTATTTCTGGCATGCCAGCTGGTAGTGCATTCCTTTAACCAGCTCCAGGATCTGCAACAAAAGGCACAGTTCACAAAAATTAAGGTTAAACTTCTACACCTTAGATACTGATACAGCAACTCTACAGAGAATACTGTTGCCAATTTTTGTTTCCCCAGCCCTCTATTTAAAATGACTTTATACATTTTTTTTTTTTTAGTAAATCATCATGACAGAAGTGAATACATCCTTCAAAAAATCTCTTCAAACCTAATAAAAACAGATCACATACATATTTAGGCTAATCTAAATATTCATGCCCTGGGTCAGCTCTTTGGAGAATAACCAGTGGCAATGATTACAGATCTCAATTTTGGGGGATTTTTATTTTTTTTGCCTTCTGAAGCTCTACAAAGCGGAAAAGGGAGAGGGTGAACACCCAGCCTGCAGCCCAACTTTTTACTGGGTCACATAAGAACGGCAACGTTCTGGTAATAAAGCCACTGTAGTGTGCAGTGAGACTGCATACTCGGGGTGAGTGACCTGCTGAAAAAAGAAAAATCCCAAGTTATCAGTACTCACTAGGAGAGAGACACTTCTGAGGAGTCTGCCTGAAATTAGTTCCTTCATTATTCCCCAGATTCCTGAAGGCTGCCTCCAGCATGAAACTGCCACCAGCATGCTAAACACTGAGGCTGGGGTTAGATCAGTGTCGAGCTACGCACCATTTCCGTCAGACTTTGCCGTTTTTATCAGAGCTTTAGTTTGCTTAGTGGAA
The DNA here is from genome assembly GCF_018398535.1 of Haplochromis burtoni. Lineage (NCBI taxonomy): Eukaryota > Metazoa > Chordata > Actinopteri > Cichliformes > Cichlidae > Haplochromis > Haplochromis burtoni. The sequence continues at coordinate 4,080,835 of NW_024582373.1, forward strand.
TATGAGGAGCATTTGCTAAAATGCACACAAATGATGGATAATATAGGAACAATACAAGCTGTGTTATTATGGTAAGGCTTTTATTTTGTGAGGTTTATTTCTGAAGGTTCCTCTGGGATTATAGAACAACGCCTTAGATTCACAAGACATTTCGTGATACTATTACAGCCTTAGTTATCTTTACCTTTTTGGTCTCTCAGAAATAAATCTCTTTTATATTCACAAAACCTCATGTGTGAATATATACCCAAACGTCTCTACAAATGCTGCACAGATTGCCATAAATTATTGACTTGTATATTAGTTTTTCACCTTTTTTTGTAAGCAATCTGCACACCATCTCCCCGCTGAAAGGGTTCAGCAATTTTTAGAAGACTGTTTATTATCAGTAAAACTCAAAATATGTATATGTAGTTGTATTTACCTGTACTGATCTTTCTGTGTAAAACTGCTCCAAATCAAAGCTGTACCACATGGCATTAGCTTGTCCCGATCAGATGTGTGACAAAAAAGGTGATAATGTAGGTAGGGTCAAGTGATTAAAGCCCAGAGACCAGTCCAAGACCATCTGTGATGGAAAACTGCATTTCCATTGACACAATCAATGTGGAAATGTTTTTTTTTTTTTAATTAGGGGTGCAACAATACTCGTATCGATATTGAACCGTTCGATACAATGCTTTCGGTTCGGTACGCATATGTGTCGAACAATACAAAATTTGTAATTTATTTTATCAACTTTCCTTCTGACGATGCTGTCTGTGTTGAGCGCTCAGTGAATCTGCGTTCGACTACTCCGCCTAGGCTGCACTGTCGAGCGCAGATCTACTGAGCGTTCAACACAGACAGCATTGTCAGAAGGAAGAGCACAGAGCAAGCTAGCGAGACAGAAGTTAAGCTCTCTTTGCAACATGGCAAATTGAACCTGCCCCACCCTCATTCAGGTCTGGCGTTTGGAATTATTTTGGTTTTCATGTGACGTATGACCCTGAAGGTAAGCGCGTCATGGACTAAAGTAAAACAGTATGTTGGATGTGCCACGCAATGCTCAATTACATGGGTGGGAACTAGTGTGTTAGCGCAGTTAACTCGTTAACGTGTTGGCCGTCTAGACCCACGCACGGGGCGATCAGGGGTAGCTCGTTAATGGAGATTTGCCGTGTTGTGGCGTTAACGTCATTTCAACGAGATTAACGCTGACAGCACTAGTGGGAACACAACGAATACGACTGCACATTTACGCTAACATCATCCTAGTGCAAAGACAAGTGGAAGCAGACAAAAACAACAAGCACACATGCTACAAACTTTACCCGAGTCATTTAGACAGCCGTTAGCACATGATTCTCCTTATGGGGACCTGATATGTTTAATATTGTGGCGAGCTCAGACAAGGAGGAGACGGAGGTGTCGTTTGGTCTTGCTCCCCGTGAGCTAGCCAGGGAGCACAGCCGTTTATTGACATCTGCAGAAGAACACTGCCGCAACCGCACAGCAACAACAACAACAACAACAACAACACACAGGGCGCCCTCTGACCCCGGAAGGACACACCGTCGCAGTGAGAGGGCGTCACCCGTCACTATGGCAGCATAAACAAAACATAACTGTACAAACAGAACGAACAGCCCTGACCCGCTACAATATGCTGCTGAGAATATAGCCCAGAAGAAGCATATAGTATTGCTTTTATTTTGGAAAGAGCCATTTCTCTGTAATAAACTCTCTTTTCCAAAGATGAGTGATTCCTCAATCAGATATATTTATTTTTTTAATTACTTTTGTTTCAGCAACATTAAATTTAAAAACTGTACTTTTGAGTTAAAATATATATTTATAATTTTAAGAAATGACAAATTAAAAAGGCATGAACATTTTCTTTGTATCGAAAAAATATCGAACCATGACACCAAAGTATCGAACCGAACTCTGAATTTTGTGTATCGTTGCACCCCTAATTTTTATTTATTTATTTATATATATATATATATATATATATATATATATATATATATACACACAAAACAAAAGAAGCTCTATTCTGCAGGGGGCATTTACAATATTTAAGACCAACTGCCATTGGCTACTAACATGAGTACTATTTGGTGGTTTCTAAATTATTTCTTTGACAGTTTTTATAAATCCAATAAGATTGCTGGCTGAGTTTTGTGAGACTGAAGAAGAAACATAACCCACATGCTGTCCCCAGTCAGAGAAGGGAATTGTGGCTAGAGGGCTGTTCAACCATTTGACAAACCGACTGTGGACAGATGGCACCCACCTGATTGATTCCACTGGGAGACACTTTGTACACTTGAAGCTTCTGCTTCAGCAGCTCCGGGTCGCTGTGACGGAATGGACATCCTACAAAGATAAGGCGGGATTTTATTTAAAGGGAAAAAATGCAAATAAAGAATTTCAACAGTTGGAAGAAAATAAAGGAGCATGAAAGCACATTAAACTATAACTGCAGATTTGCACAGATTTAGCGAACACAAATGTGTTACTGTTTCCAAGCCAACCACTTCTTCCAACAGCCGTCAACTCACCATGATGGTCTCCTTGGCTGGGTGGGTTTGATAAAATCACCTTCATGCAACTGTAGGGGGTGTAGTCTGTTCGCTTTCCTTCTTTGCCAAACATGTGGCGGATGCTGTAGGCATATGCTTTGTCAAACTACAGAAAGGGAGAGAAGGAGAGAGGAAGCGAAAGGCATTAGTGAGGATGAGAGTGTAAGAGGGACAAGGTAAGGGTGAAAAGAGTCATTGTCATACATCATGTCAGTTTTGACAGGGTGTTTTCCTCAATGAAATATAGAGCTATTAGAGAGAACCTGCTGTAGAGGTGTCGCCACACTCGAGATAGTTGAACCACGGATGCTGTAATATGGCCATCTTTCTCAGAACTTTTGCCCACTGCCCTGTAGAAGGACTCAATTCAATATGAAGTCGATTTTAAATTCAACAAAACAAGGCCCCAGAACACAGTTTAATGTACACAGCACTTTTGTAATCCTCAATGTGCAGCTCACATTCAGATGAGCAGTTCAATCCTCTAAACTGCTCTAATGAGTTTACTGTAAGTAAAGCAAGCATTTTATATTTTAGTAGAGCAGTTGTTTGTGTGAATGTCTGCCGTTGATTGTGTAACAGGCGTTTTGGATTCAACCTATTGAAGGTGACATGCTCAACATGCCAGTCGTTTTAGCTTTGACCTGCCCAGAGTAGTACCCTGCCTTTCGCTCAGTGACAGCTGGGACAGGCCCCCTATGATCCCAAACTGGAAAGCAAATTAAGAAAATTGATGATATTATGGGATGGATATGCTGAATACATGGACTGTAATTACTACTCTTTAAATTTTATAGACTTAAAAAAAAATAGTGATAGATTTCTTGACAATGAAAATGATTGTGTTTTTTGCCCTGCATAAACATGAATATTTTCATTTATACTACAGCTTTGCATTAGTACTAACCATCAAGTGTACAGTCAGACTGAATTTACACTCAGATAAAGCCAGGTCTTGTTATATCTTATTCAACAGTTCAACGGCTTAAAGGCAGCAGAACTATGCAAATCCTGGTTTGACATCTTGAAAACCCTTTACCTGATCTGCCCTAAAAGTAGGAGATCAAAGTCAAGGACACATATGAACTGTATTACAGACCTCTGAAATCCTTCTCATCATCTTCTAGCTGGTTATACTTTTTGATGGGGGTCATTTTACACAATCTTTGCAGTGAACTTTTTATTGCACAGTAATTCTGTGCAGTCGTTAAAATGCATCGCAGTGACCGTGCCTTTAAAAATCCGACTGTAAAATACAGGGAGGGCGCTCTGACAGTGGCAGAACACAATCAACATGACTGCACCCATCATAACACATTAATGTTGCAATAAAACCCTGCAAACTTACTAATGTGCCAAGCTGCAGTGGCAATTTAAAAACTTGTAAAACCTTCTTTAAGTACGATAAATCAAATAATAAATATAAGAGGTCTTTTCCTGATTTAAGACTCCCTTACTCTATTAAAACAAAGCACGGGAACTCCACAAGTGTTACAGCATATTCAAGATGTTACCTGGAATTTAAAAAACAATCATTTCTAGGCTAAAAGTGACACAAAGCCTCAAAAACCATACTAAACAGTCATTTATCCCAGCAAAGCTGGCGTGTGAATGAAACCCCTCTAAATGTGTTTTTTTTTATGTTTTTGTTTTGCCTCAACCTACACTTCAGATAATCCTGGATATACCCCGATACAGCTGACCCCCAAACTGAGCAAATTTACAAAAGATGCGTTCAATGGAGTTGAGCCAAAGCTGCTCTTATGCATATCTTGGCTCATGGGACTACATCACTATAACATCCCCCCACACTCTACAGCACATTCACAAAATCCTGAATTAGGTCACAATCAAAAGGGATTACTTAAGAGTGAGTGAGAGTGTGTGTGTGCGCGTGTGTAAACTTGGCATGGCTTCTTAGGCTCAGCCCATAGTGACTGATGTGCTTATAGCTCCAATCCCTCTCATGTTAAATACCATTATAATACATTTCCCTTTCAATCTGCACAACGGGCCTTTTCACACCAAAAAACGACAACATAAAGGTGAGTGACTATAAAATGCAGGAGCAGCAGTTCAGTAGTTTGATGTTGCAGAAAAGAAGACATTGATCGCTTTTTAAAAAGGTCATTCACGCAAAATTAGCATTTAACTAAATATTTGAAAAATTAGAGCAGCAAAGTCACTGAGACACAAAATCTGTAACTCATGAAACAGCTTAAACTAAATGGGAGGACTTAAAAAAACTGTGACAGTTGGAATTTTAAGGAATTTTTAATTTTAGCCTATTTTGACATGTCAAACTAGGAAAACTCTGTGTGTGTGTGTGTGTGTGTGTGTGTGTGTGTGTGTGTGTGTGTGTGTGTGTGTGTGTGTGGAGGAGGTTGCATTGGTTTCTTCAGCTTCAGAGTCTGGTGTTGCTGTCTCACTGTCAAAAGTGTCATGGCTGACCGTTCTGCCTTAAAAGCACAGGGCCACAATGTTATTAGCAACACCTGTGTCATATCTGCTATCCCATGTCATAACTTTTGCAGTAGGTGCCTATTATAGCTTCACCAATACAGAATTTGACATCACTGCCAAGACACATGAGCTGTTATTCTTTACCGACAGATCCCATAAATTTAAATTTTGAAGAATTGTGACCAAAATATTGCCACTGGGTAGCTTTTAAACTCAGCATGAGCAGTAAAAATAAAGGAAAGTCTCGGACTATCTGGCTTTTAAACATTATACATCACATATGTGATTTACTGGCAAATATTCTGTTAATTTGGGTCTGGAATTGAGTTTTTCAAGCTGCTAAAATAGTGGTCCAAGAAGAGAAAAGACACAAAAATTCTAATTAATTCCTACATCCTGATGCTACTAATGAGTTGAATGTTGTTTAAGAAAGAAAGAAAGAAAGGATAAAAAGAGAGAAAGAAAGACAAAAATCATCTCAGGATTTATTTAATATGGGCGTGGGGCTCCTTTTAAATTATACCGAGATAAAAATAGCAAGGTGCACATTTGTAACACATCTCCAAAAGCAGTTAATATGACATGTCATCTAATGACTCATTTGTTTAACCTACATTATGAAAGAATGTGTCAGTTAGTGGAAGTTAATTAACCTTAAGTTAACATTTGAAAAACAAGTAGTTTAAAAGCAGGCCAACCCCCTCAAGGCAATGCAACACACTCACATGTGGTACAAATAGACACTCCTCCAAATGAATTGGCCAACTTCTGTAGCAAGAATAATGGAAAGATCAAGTTGATTTCATCAATTTTCTCTCCCCCTCTAGTCTAATATTACATTGCCTCTTCCTCCGGGCCTCCCTTTTGGCAATGCTGCCTCCCATCTTTTTCCTCTGTGCCTGTCGCATACTAATGAGCAAGCTTTGTGCAGCCTGGCACAAAGTGCAGTCCCTGACACAACACATACATCACAGAGAGCTGTGATCTGGTCAGCGTGATTCTGCTGCCTCTGCTGTGGAAGAAGAGCAGAGCTTTGTGCACAGCTACTTGCTCTGAGAACTTGTACACGGGACCCAAGCCACCTCTGTACAGGGTGCTAAAGAGGGCTGTGCTATACCATGGGGCTCTCACTGAGACTGCTTTACTAGGGTTAGTAAAGGGTTAGTAAATTAACAGCTTAAAAAAAGTGAATGGAATACCTTTGTGGCTCAAGTAAAATTCCTTTTTTAAATATCTGCATTCAAGAAAGAAAAAAAAACCTCACTGAACTAAACTCTAAAATAGCTATCCTGACATCAATCATGGTTCGCATTAGTGCAAAACTATTTCTGAGTGCTCCACAAATTATTCAGTGATATTTTTACTTTTCATCTCCTTAGTATGCATGCATCTGTATGTTCTCCAACCAGAATTACCCTACTTTAACTATCTTTTGGAGTGAATATCTATATTTGAAATGGCAGAGTACATCTGTTAATAACACTCCTATTAACCGTTCCCAGAACACAAACACTACATATTGCCAAAAAAATATGCCTATTACAATTCCAATCAAATTGTATGTCCTAAACATGCAACCTTTTGTGGCTTTTATGGATTGCAATCATGCAATAAACAGCAGTGAACAACAGTTTCGTGTCTCTTCGATTAATATTAGACATCAGGGTTGCTAAAATTCATTAGCCTCCCATTGATCCCATGTACACCCTGCTTCTGCAAAGCTGGTCTTTCCCATGCAGCAAAAAGATTTGAACCTTACAAATGACAAAGCACCTGCTTTCTACGCAGCTACAACCATGTGCATCTTTGTGTATCCATTCTGGTCAGAATCCTGTAATCTGTTTCCTCATTACTCTTTCAACTGAGGCACCAGCAAGAAACAGGGGCTCAAGACAATCCCACATGCTTGGACAAAATGTCTGGCTGATGCAAAACATGACCCAGACTGGAAAGAGCGCAGGCTACCTGGGATGACACGACCAGGATGCCAGCCGTGTGATCTACTACTACAAATTAGTATTCAAAGACTACAGGGCTCTGGGATCAAGGCCCGTCCATAAGGACAACCACACCAGACTGCTACATCAGGTGTCTATTCAACTCAGCACAATCACTTCTTGGCACTTGCTGTGGAGTCTGTTAATACTGTATCTTTTGATGAGCACTCAAAGCTGCAATCCACTTATGTGTGAGCTCTGCATGGATGTCAGCATTAGTCAGATCCACAGTATTTCTGCACATCTTATAAAATATAAATTATTTGATGACAGCAGGTAAAAACACCTCATTCGCAAGTACTTTTGCAACTAACACAACAAACGTTTTCTCAATGCATCTTTTAATCTAGAACAAACGCACCAGGATTTAGAGGTTTCCAGACTTCAAGACAATGAAAGGTACCCATTTAAGAAAATAAAGCTGACAAATATTTTGGATTTTGCATGTTGAGTGGTGCATATAATTAAAGTGAATAGAATTGCTGACTAATCAGCTCTTAAATTAGGTTGGAACAGAGCAGCAAACAGTCATAAGGTGTAGCAGTGAGTTCAGTGTGGAAGAGCAAAACACACTCAAAGACCTGGTTGAGTAAGGTATGCTTAACCCGATAAGTTTAGATCCCAACTTTATGAGAGATTGTTTTCACATCTAATGAACATTAGAGTGCATCTTTTAGGAAACGTGATATCTCAAGAAATTCCCAAATGCCCACACTGTGGATGGAGCATTTTAAAACAAAAAGCCTACTCAAAAACCACAGGGCAGCCATATTTCACGTCTAAGATAGCCCAGACAAGGTGAGGCATGTGAGGAGGTTTCCCACATTCTGTAGTGCTTACTGTAAAGGCAACTAAAAAAGCAATTTGATACAACAAGAGAAATTAAGAAGTTATTTTCTTGATAGATGATAAGGAAATGCTTTAACATTTATCTGAATCGATGTACGCATGCCAGACCAATTCAGAGACATCCCATCTAACAAATGAGGTATGATCACAATGCTGCAAACCAAAAATACTTTGTGCGCTTTGATGCATAAAGCATCAAAGGGAAGGCTTGAACTGTGGTGAGTACAACACAAAGCGCTCGAAAATATGCTTGTTTATTGACATCAACAACAAAGTCTCCACCTTTAAAGGCTGTTATTTTTCACACAGAGAGGAAATCCAGCATGCATGGCGAGTAAGTGTGTTCATATCGCTGGAAGCCAGAGGTGAATAAGAGGATGGCCTTGAAAGTGAATAGCAGCATAGTTTGTGCTTTTAATAAACCCACTGAACTTTCTGATCACACCTCCTAAAGTATCTGCAACTATGGTGAATCAACACGGGAAACAAATATCCCCAGCCCTGTTAACATAACACAAACAACACGATCATATCCAAACTTTTAGAGTCAAGTCAAAAAAATCTAAAAAATTAATAGTCTAATAAATTTATATTTAAAGCCTTGCAAGACTAAAAAGCATGATTCATAGCTACTTAACTCCACAGCATGAAATTCTATTTGTTCTATCTGAGCTGGTCCATTATGTGGAGTCTCCTGTCACTTCTCTCTCTTACTCACATAAAGAGTGAGCGTTTTCTTCATGCAGAACAATTTTAATGTCTTTACTGTGTCTGTCTCCTACCGAGAGACATAATAACCCAACTCATAACCACTTCAGTTTTCATTAGCCTCATCAAAGCACTGAGTGCACCTAATGACACCAGTGAACTTTCCTTCAATCAATAAAGCTTTGATGGAACCACTTAATCTCCAATAAAAGCAGCCCCACCCACTGAAGTGTTGAGCAGACCAGACCAAAAACCCTCAGTCTGAGAAATTCAGACATCACTGTATCACTATATTTTACTTAACTTCCAGCAACATATGTACCATCATATGTTGTAAAAAACAAAACAAAAAAAAAAAAACCAAGAATGTTTTGAAATGGGATCAAATTTAGCCTGTAAAATAATAAAAAACTGTAGCCCGTGTTATTTCTGGGGTGGATGAACGGTTACTGAGTCAGGGCTCGCAAAATCGCTAGCCCGACGTCCCGGAGCTAGCGATATCTCCAGTCGGGCAACCAAAATCTATCTCAACCCCGCCTGTCGGGGTATATGATAACCCGACAGGCGGGGGCTGAGATAGATTTTGCGAGCCCTGCGAGTGATGCCTGTATGTTATGTAACATTTTGTTGACAATGAACCAATTGTGAATAGGATGGACTGAACCACCCTTCACCAGGAGAGCAGGTAGAAGGCATCTGTTGACATCTTGTTTTAAAGATACTCAGAAAATATTCATTTACAAAGCATTAAAATGTATCAACATTACCTTGTCTGCATCCACTTTGCCTCTTATGAACTCCATTTTCCAGAACTGCAGTGCCTGCTCCAAAGACAGGCCGATACCTTTGAGGAAGAGACCGTATTGCATCCGACCTCCGTGGCGGAGATGATGGTTTTCTCTAAGAGACTGGTGGAGCTGCCTCATACACAATGGGAATGACTTCCCTGAAAGCTGTAAGCAGGTAATTGTTAATGACAAACCTGAAGAAATGCCTTATATAATTTATATTTTCCTATAAGTACATATTTTGTATCTATGGAGTACAAAGGATATTAATTAAGTGAAATTAAACACCACATATTTGTCTTCACTGCCCCAGACCAGCAATAAGGCCCTTCTATGCAAAAAGGCACCACGAAGAATTTGCCATGCGAAGAAATTTCAAGAACAGATGTTTAAAGCAACTTACTGAATCAATCTGATCCAAGGAGATTTTCCCAACATTCTTCTGGATGCTGTAATCCTGTCCCACATAGGCATGACTAAAAGAAGAAAAACAATACATTATACACGTGTGTAGTTGTCAACGATCTGCTGATTCAATGACAGCAGAGCCTCAAACCTGTGCACCAGGAGCTTCATATCATAGCTTTCCTGGCTGAACAGCACCTGTAGATGCTATAGTACTTTTGGCCAGTCTATTCAGTGTTTACTGTTTGCCAGGAACTTAAAGTAGAAAACTCAAATGATCTTTTTTAGATACATTCAGCAGATTTAAAAGTATTATACAAACACCCATAACAGCTTAAGATGACGTCTTCAATTGTCTTGCTTTGTCCAACCAAGACTACAAATAATAAAAAGAAGCCAAAATCAAAATATTTTCTATGAACTCAAAGATCTATACCGTTTATTCCCTTACCCTGTTCTTAAAACTGCGACTGTCTCTCTACCTTGTAATTACCCATGTGAACTAACACGACTACCATCCAATATTTTCTCCCAGAAAAGCAGCAGGCATGGTAGATAAAGCAGTGCACAAGTTGGATATTTCTAGTAACCTTATGCTGGAAGCATTATGCTGAACACGCACTAAGGGGCAAAAAGTTTCCACAACATCTGGACTTTATTTAAAGTGTCTGGGTTAACTCAGACCAACCAAAGACACTTTGGTGCAGAAGATCAATTGTGCAAGAAGTCTTTTTCATGGCCACACTGGCGAAACAGCAGCGATGTTATTCATCCTGCTTCTTACCTGAGGTGGTTAAGGAGAGGTTGGAGCCGTTCATCAGAATGCACTGCTGGTAGCGAGCGAGCCGTCAACTGCAGGAGAGATGGGCATCACATGAGTAATGGCAAACAGTCTAGGTCAAAGTGTTATAACGGCCCAAAGTTGCAGGTTAAGTGCACCTGATTCGTTTTAAACTATTTGCACTTTAAACTAGCGCACAGAATCTCGTAATTAAAGCTGTCTTTCTGGAGCGCCGTTATCCAAACAGATCAGAAACGTGTAAACAATTTAAACCAAAAGTTAAGTTCGCCACAGTATCTATCATTAAAGACCTTGATTATGTGTTGCTCAGTGTTTACTAATTTCCAACGAAAAAAAGAAAAAAGGAAATTGCTGGCTGTGCGATCAATCCTGCGACACCTATGTGAATCCACGACATTCAAAACAAATTACAAAAATCCTGCTTTACTAAATGTATCCTTGCAGCCTCTTGTCAGCTTAGTGTATCAATGCCCTTAAGAGTGATAACGTTAATGCATCTCCACGAAACCTTGGCTTAAAAAGCAGTAAGATGATTTTTCTGACTTCAGGTTGAGCAAATCATCTACGCAACACATTTTAACACCATCCTAAAACATGTGACAGCAACAGTCAGGCTATTCTTTACAACATCCTCCGACTTGCAGCTTTCGCATGCTGTCTCAGTCTAAAAACAGGCAGCTGTAGGCCTGAATTATGTTTTTTTTTTAATTAAAAAAAGAAAAAAAGAAAAACAAGAAACACCCCTAAAGATCCATGTTCATTCCTCTGCAAAAAAAGCTTGAGTCTAAATCCTGACTCTTGACTTTTAGTCAGTTCCAGGTCTGCCTTGAACCATGCACCAAAGACATTTTAAGATGCAGCATTCTGTTTGTTAAACTGAACAACAAACCAATAAATGGAGTCACATGGAGAGGCAGCTTTCCGTTTCATACCTTTTTAATGACACGTTCTCTGTGATGTCCCCTTGCTGTCCCCAGCAAAGGAGAATAACCATTACAGTAACACACTGGCTCACTTACAAGAATACTAGTTTTGTTGAATTATTCCATTCCAGCAGTTAGTGGTCTGGATAATTACCTGAAAATTGGAGAATTGCAGAACCGAACAAACTTGGTCTTTTTCATTTGAGCTTTATTTTTCTCTTCTAATTTCTAAGCTGGTCCTGCCTGAACAACTGTTGTATGTCAACAATAGTGCAAATGCAGTGACGTCGATCGTGGCTCAAGAGTTGGGAGTTCGCCTTGTATTCGGAAGGTTGCCGGTTCGAGCCCCGGCTTGGACAGTCTCGGTCGTTGTGTCCTTGGGCAAGGCACTTCACCCGTTGCCTACTGGTGGTGGTCAGAGGGCCCGGTGGCGCCAGTGTCCGGCAGCCTCGCCTCTGTCAGTGTGCTCCAGGGTGGCTGTGGCTACAATGTAGCTTGCCATCACCAGTGTGTGAATGTGTGTGTGAATGGGTGGATGACAGGATATGTAAAGCGCTTTGGGGTCCTTAGGGACTAGAAAAGCGCTATATAAATACAGGCCATTTACCATTTACGTCCTGTACTATACCATCCACGCAAACGGGTTTCCCGACACTGGTTATACTACAACCTGAGAGGTTTTCAGAATCATAGTTTTCCCTGTGATTCTGAAAACCTCTCACCTAAATGCTACACTTCTTTCTTTTTGAGAAATAAAAAGCACCAAATTGCTCTGCATTTATTCTCAGGTACATCTAAAACTACTCTCAGAAATCACAATCCAATCATTCTGGTTATCAAACAATTCATTTAGACAGAAGGGAGTTTTAGATAAGTAGTTCAAATTGCCAGAGAGCATTTTAGCTCAGTGGCTCAAAGAAGCCCACTCTTTGTCATGAGGACACGGTATTAACTGAGAAGACAGTGAAAGTGGCTACTCTGTTACAGTGACAGACAACGTAACACAACCACATCACAAAGGCTGAAGTGTGCATTGAAAAGATTTTCTCTTAGAACTGCCGCTCCTTTGTTTAAGCTACCGTTTAACTTAAAATCCGTCGCTAAAATCAGCGTTCTAGTTTAAAACACTACACGGAAGACTGATGTACAGTTACAGAGGGGAAAACAATATGAAAGGTATGCACGGTAATGGCTGACACATATTTTGCAGGCACTGATAACATACTGTATGTGAAAAAAGCAAATGAAATAATCATGAAAGGTCTTTGAAGACAAATAAAAATAAAAAGTGATTAGTGTTTTTTTTTTTTTAAACAGGTGCACTTTTGATAAACTCAAAGGTCGTCTTTGGCTGTGTTACAACATGTGGCCGTACAAAGGAGTAATTTTGTCATGTAGAGTAAATGTATGTCTATCGTCTACTGGTTAATTAGGATGTGAGAACCTGGGTATTGATGTTTTGATGTCCGAATAAAGTGAACTCTGACCACCCGATGTGGATCTATACCAGGAAAAGAGCCAATTTTCAGCAAAGGGTGCCAAACTATAAAACACTGACCCCTCATATCGATCCAATATTTACTCCACCTTACTGTACCAATTAATGAGCAGAGTGTGGTCTACTTCAGACAACTTTGAGTTTCTTCCTACATTTTCAGCTTCTTGTGCCAAAAATAAAGCGACATCTTCTCTATAATTCTTTTAAACAGTGGCTTCTCTAATCTCGAAATATGTGTAATTCCTGTATCCACCGCTCTTACCACTCTATAACACAAAATGTAATTCACAAATACTGGTAATTGTAATGAAATAAAATATTGTTTTCTGTGTCTCAGTACAGCAAGTCATCTATTTCAAGATTTCTTGCCTAATTAACGTTGATTAATGTCTATTCATAAACCACAAACTGACACTGCCTTTAGTTGCTGCTCCTTGTGCTCATTTCGCCATCTGGACTACTCGCCACCATGGAGCTGAGCTTGGGTTGTCTTCTCACATATATTATATATTTATTTAAAAAAAAGAGGAGGAAAAAAAAGGGGGGGGGAAAGGCCTCTGGTTCCCAAAACATTGCATTTCAAGTCCCTCAGGACATTCTAAGCAATGCAAGCTTGGTGATACGGTCCCATCATAAACCCCCTTCAGCAGCCTTTAAAAAAAACATCATGCCTGCAGGGACAATAAGCACTTTCCTACTAGATGTCCCAAATCTTTCCTCCAGACATTTTCTGCCACATGTGCATACTTATTCCCCTCATTTGAACCCTGTGTTTCTACCATTTCCCTCGGGGCACTGAAAGCAACAATGGCAATTTAATAATTCTCCTTATGGAATCGGGGATTCTGCATGCACAAATGGCATGAAAATGGCCACTAGTGTAAAATAATATAAAGTGAAGGTGTGATGGAGTGAGTCACAAATAGGGCTGGGTATCGTCACTGATTTCTAGAATCGATTCGATCCTCAGACAGTCAGAAATATTATAATTCAGATCAGTACATTTACATATTTTTGTATCTATAAAAAGGAAGCTGACACTCGCAATACTTTATCAAAGGTGTGAGCATCACAGCAGATGCCTTTGTGTCAAAGTAGCTGAAGATAAAACACAGAAAAACATGAAGGTGATTTTCCTGGCCTGGATTTTATAAAAATATTCTGCAGTACATCAAAAATGAAAGAAAACCATTAATCAACATATTAACATTACCTCTGAAGTTACAGCGGTTTTATTAGAGACACGGCTAAGCGTTTTGCATTTTGCATAATTTTAAAAAGTTTAAATTTGTTCAGAAGCCTATTGAACGGCAGAAATTAGGTTTTCTTTTCGGAAGTAAGTAAAAGGGAAAAAAAACAAAACAGCGGCCGACAGCGCTGTAAATGGTAGACTTGTGCGTAACAAGCAAGCGAATAATGCAGAAAACAGATTTTTAGACGGGAAACTGTTCTTGAAGTACAGAGAGAAAGAGAGAGAGAGAGAGAGAGCTGTGCATGAAGTGTGATTTTATCGTGGTGGAAGCAAAACAGCAAAAGTCAGAGGGAATTCATGACGATGTTTTTGTGAAGCTTAGTTTGGATCTTCTTTTGCTGCTGGTTCGGTCAATATTGTTTGGAGAGAGATAAAACTAACAGCTTTAGAATCGCCACAAAAAGGGTGTAAACACAAAGCGCAGACCCGCCGAAACATCGGAATCAGCCAGCTGTCGGCTTTCAGCCCCGACCGTGTCCGTGCCGTCGGGTGAGAAAGGCGACATCTCACCGATTCTGATCCGTCGGAGGCTCCGAACTTTGTGTTTACATCTTTGTGCAGAATCCGTGTACCTGCTCTCATTTACTGTTTTAGCTGTTTGGTGGTTCTTGAAATTTTGTGAGGTTTAACCTGAGATTCTGGCGTTTCGATCAAAATTAATTAATATTTAAAAAAATCGATTCAGGATTTTAATGAATCGATATCACGTTATCCAAGCCAGAATCGATTTTAATCGATAAATCGATGATCAAAACCCACCCCTAGTCACAAAGGTGATGATTAAAGATAGTATTGTACTGGAGGCAATAAAATGGGCCTACATGTGTACTGTAGTCTGAACAATACTGGAGTTCAAAGCATATGCAGATTTGGAGGTTTTAAAAAGCTCAGATTTAAGTTTGAACTCTTATGTTTAGGCTTAAAAAGCAACAAAATGCTGAGAATTCTCAATTGTGCTCCTCCATTATTGTGTTAACAACACAAAAAAATAAAATTTCACTTACTGCAAGAGCTTTAGACAGCCTTGTGCGGAAATCATTGAGAACAATGGTGACAATATCCTGATGGGGAATGTATGCATAGCCTTGTTTGAGGTACACTTTCCTCAGTCGCACAAGATCCAGGGCATCTTGAAAAGGCACCTTTAAAACGTAATGACAGTTGGAGGAAGAAAAAAAAACAAACAATTAAATCATTAATGTGTTCAAAGTATAAAGGCCAGCCGTGTGTCCTTAGTAATTTGGCTGCTTAAATTGTGATCCAAGGATACAATTTAAGCTCAGCAAACCAAATGGGATGATTTACATTCTCCCAGTGAAAATGATTGTCAGTAGCAAGGAAATTTAAATTAAACTCTAGCTTTTAAATTCTGTTAATAGAAAAACTGCATTTAATCCATTTGCATGTTAAATCATTATGAGTAGAGACCTGACTGACAGAACATAATCACAGCCTTTAAAAGATTTGCCTACTATGCACATCGGAATATACCGTACAACATAATGTCAATGCATTTCTTTAGTAAGAGTAAGATAAACACATGTGGCGTTGTAATTCTACATTTGGAAAAGCTGGATTTTTTCCATAATGTTGGTTTAAACTGCCCCGGGGAGAAATATTTGCTCATTTATTTCATATCGGTGATGATCTGTCTCTATCTGATGAGATACTGGCTCCAGGGGATGAGGGGTTTATTAAAAAAAAAAAAAAAAAGTAGCGCTAAGCAGACAAATCAGAGTTTTACTCCAGTGTATAAAAGTACTCTCACACATGTAAGCATTACACAATAGATATGATGCAAATGAGAAAGCTTGACGGTTAAATTTGTCCAAGTCTAATACTGGACAAAAAGAAGACGTTACTAGAATTCAAAACACAGGATCCAAGATGTTCTGCAAAGTCTGACCAACCTACCTTACACCATATATTATCATGCACTGTGCTATTACCTTTAATGATCGCTACTTCAAAAACTCTCCTGAATGACTCTTAACTATGCAGAAAGAGAACTCGAGCCATCATGACACATCAACCTGACAGGGCCACTGTCTAGATGTCTTGGAAGTTACATTCACTCTGTGGTGTGTTCGTGAATATAAACTATAACCTACACTATATATATGTCTCACCTTGTAGAACTCGTGTTCCATCACCTTGATTCCACTGATGCCAAAGCTGGAGTTTATAAGTTGATCCTTCAGCGCAGTCTTCTCCTCGCTGCTAATCTGAAAAGTTGTGAGATTTCATTGAGGAGTTGCATAAGCTGAACTGTTAATATGATGTTAATAAGCTTGTGGAAAACAAACATTGTTTAAAAAAACAAAACAAAAACCTAAAGTTGGCTTTGCATTCTTGCTTACACCCTGCCACCACCATGTTATCCAAACCTACTGTAGTTCTTTCCTTTTGTGAGCCTAAAAGCAAAACAGAGACTAAGTACACTATATAATATATAGTGTAAACTATATATATTATATTTATGTTTTGGGATTTATTATTAAAAAAAATAATACACACATATTTGAAATATAATTTTTTCACAATTAAATCTTTTACTGAATAGGGCCAACTTTTTAAAGATGGAAGATGTTATGATGATTGAACAGCTCCACCTAGTGAAAATACAACTGAACACCACTATGCTGTGTATAGAAACAACTGGCATGGATTTAGGCCCGTGTCCTCAACATACTCTGAGCCTGACATAGAAACAAAATCCAAGATATATTTTCTAAAACACATTATGGTAAAGAGGCACTTAAATGTAAGTTAATCAAATATAAGTAAGTAAATTTTCATGGTGTTAAAAAAAAAAAAAAGACTAATTGTGTGTTTCTGAATAAGTCACTATTACAAGAAGACAGAAATTCCCAGTTGTAAAAGTTCCCAGTTGGAATTTTTTTGTGGTAAGCCTCCTCAACTTAAATTTCCAGAAAAAAAATATTTTTGAAATATGTCAAGTGTTTTCTTTAGGAAAGCTTACTGTGTCATAATGGAGATTATTCTTGTGAAGAAATGCCAGTTGTTGTTTTGGGACCAACTCAGTAAAATGGAAGCGGAAAAGATCAACTTCCTGTTGTATAAACCAGCGCCTCAGATCTTCCCTTTGAGAGACAAATGGAAATAAACATTTATCTTTTGCCGCTGAACAACTTATATTCTGACCACATCTTCCAGTATTCCTAAATGGAGACTAAAGACTTACGTTTGGCAGTAGGCCAGTCTGAGAATGAAGTGGGAGATATGGTCTTTTCTTCGTTTTTCATATTCAATTGGTCCACTTTGAGATTTCTTGTCATCCTTAAGAGTTAGAAAACAATTAGTTAATTTGAAAGACAAATAGATGTCAATCATTTAATCATCATTCACCACTTCTTGTCATGTTGTACAGTTTTTGTTTTATGTACATATATGAAAAAATTATCATGTACTAAAAGTCATGTTTATGGTAGCTGTACACTAACTTCCATTATCTCAGGCTCTTGTAATTCAGCATAGGGTCTTAAAATGTTAGTAAATGAGTCACGTTTTCAGCAACACCCAGCAGTGTCTCTTCTTTACTAATACAAATACATTTTATTGCTAAATCATGCTATTTCATCACTATTGCAAAGAGAATTTGATGGATCCTGCGCAAGCTTAACTCCTCAAAGTCAATACTGTGTCAATACACATCGAGCTAAACACTGGTCTCACTCTAAAAGCTATGCCAGTTTATTAGATATGTCTCACTCACAAGGGGGGCACAAGCACCATGAAGTGCAGTGCGATATTACAGGACCCTAAACAAATCCAACCCCTGTGTTTTCATTAAAACACATAGCGGGTAAAAGTTTAAAAAGAAATATCTTTGTGATAAAGCTTTAGTTGAAGTTGTTGACAACACAATGCAATAACTGACTCATTAATACTGTTTAAAGGTGCACAATGGGAAACATACTCACAGCATCTGGTCTGTAAGGAAAGTTCAGAGCTTTAAGCTGACTCTCAAGTTTGCGTCTATACTGATCTGTAAGCTTGACATGGCTCACACCCAAGTTCTCCACAGTCTTCAACACTACAGTGGCATTAAAACAAACATTACAAACCACATGTCCTAAATAAAATGTATTACACAAGAGCAGAGAAAACAATGCTTACAGTAATTTTCATCATTTGATTTCACAAGTAGTATGAGACAAATCTTACACTTCAGTCGTTCCACAGCAAATGTTTCAAATTCAGAGAGAGATATGTTTTCAAGAGGAGGCTGTCCATAAAACTGCAGGTGCTGCCCATAGAGCTCCGACTGAGGGATAGTGCTACTCTTCTTTTTTCTGCCTCCAAACTGCATAGTGCCTGATGGTAAAAGAAATCAAGCATGTTTTAATGTACCACTTGCTAACAAGCTGGGTCCCAAACCTGCCATATCTGATGTAGTGAGCCATTGACCAAAGCGACATTCAATACAAATTCATGGAAATTAAATAAGCTGTTCTTATTTCAAACGCATAACGCTTGATTTTGCCATTTTCTCCTTACTAGGAGTTGAATAAATAAAACACACTATTGTGGAGAAGACCCGAGCCACCAAACGCTTATAACTAACAAACATTAAGAAATTCAATGAGCTTCTTTGATTTCAAACAGTAAAGGATGCTGCCATACAAAATCAGAACAAACGAATTACTGCACAGCATCTGCTATTAACCTTTAACCAGTCAGTGCATAAGTGGCACCCGGTATCACTTAAAGCAAAACTTGGCAAACGGAGCATCTCCTTGACTAATCGTCTCTTCAATCCATAGCTGAGAGACTGTGATGAAGAGTCGAAATGTTCCTGACATCTAGAAATCAGCCTCTGCACACAAACTGAACTGACAGTGTGAAGCTGTGTATGTTTTGTTATGTTACACTGGCTCAGCAGTCAGTAACTGTCGTTCTCATAAACTCAATTTCTACATTTAAGGCTAAATGTAGCCGCTAACAGAGACTATTTAGCTTAAGTTAGCAATAGAGCCCATAGCAAGACGTTAAGGGTAGTGAGAAACAATCCAACTTTGACGTTTGCTAGGTATCAGATTTGAGTTTAAACTGCATTGAAAAGACCGAGCTCAAAAACAGCCCGAGAAACTTATTTCACGGTTGAGGAGCAACAAGAAGCATATAATACTGTCGTTACATTACCGATTAGATGACGCTTTTAGACTCCAAATAACGCAGTCCCGCCAAACAAAAGGGGCTGTTCAACAAACGCGGGTAAAAATATGACGTTGCATCCGACACCGGAAGAGAACGAAAGTTGTGACGTGGTGTGTACTCGTTTTACTTTTTAGGACAGCCCGCCCCGTCTCTCAAAGTAACGATGACCTCCATGAAAAAAACAGGCAAACAGTTTCTTTTAAAATACTATTACCCAAACTTGGCTTGAGCCAAGACAAGCCACTGCTATTTCACACTATGTTTCCATTTCTGTTTTTTGGAGTTTGAACCAAATCCGACACAAACTCACGGGCGCACGTGTATTACATAACAAATGTCCCACTAAAACGCGGGTTCACCTTATCTCAAATCAAGAAAATCATTGTTTTTCAAACGATTAATAACAACTTTGAAATTAAACTTTAAAATTTAAAGATATTTAAAAAAATCATACAGAAACCCATTTCCCAAATGCCCATTTGATAAGGTTGGTTGAACTGATTTTCTTCTGAAATATCACTACTCCACAGACAGTTTACCTATCAGATCAGCAAATTTCCACAAATAAGGATTACTGGCATTGTCCTTAGCATATAAACTTCTCTTCACACAGACACTGCATATGGATATACGGGTGTGTATGTAGGAATGAATGAAACACCGCATGTTTGACACAAGAACGTTAGATTTAAAATAAACAGAATATATTCTGTAAAGCACTTTCAGGAAAGGTTTAAATTCCATGTCATTTATTCCTATGATTTTTGTGGTCGAAATAGATCAGACATTTCGCATTTATTTTTCCACTGTATTCTGTTTTGACGTACAAAAGTTTTGTATTTAGAGAAATTGGTAAATGGTCATGTTATATTATAGAGACATTTTAGTTTATTTTGTGGCTAACTCAATAAACAAAACAAAACAAAAATTCTAACCCAAATTCTGCTCATTTTTGGTAAGTTTCATATGCATACAGTAAAATGAACCTATACAAAAACAAACGTCGTTACTTTTTTAACTAACATCAACCATTGCTACAATTTTCTCAGCAGACGGTTAGGTGTTTTCTGCCTTTTTAAAAAAATGAAGCTGCAGTTATTTAAAGTTATTTAACAAACTATTTGATAGTTTCACATTAATGACACATATTCAGAAAGGGAGAAACTATAGTGGAAAGTACATTTACTCCCTTTTAACACGTTTCCGTGTTTCTGCTTTATAACATGCATTTTACTTCACATACCTGAAAGTAAAATTCACTTTTTAATCCGGTTGTGAGTAATTTTCACACGCTTTTTTCTTGGTTGTTGTGATCCGTCCACATAAAACACGCGTAGAAGACATATATAATGGTTGTGAATAAAAAAATATCAACAATAATTCAGCGTTTAAACAGACGTGACTTTTAGGGCTAACATATGAGAACTACAAGTGTTCCCAAGACTCCCGAGGACAGAGGCGCGTCCACGCCGACTCTCTTGCTTTGTGCATTCTTTGGCTCTGCTGCTTAGCAACAAACACTAGCGAGCTAGCCAACAGCCTGCCTGGCTAGCTCTCACGCGCAACGTAGCTCACTGAAATAGGCAGCAATGCATATCCATTCTATAAATGTCATGAGAGTGACCTCAGGTGTTGACAGTCAATAAACGGTATCTTTCGTTTAGGAGAGAACGTTTTTGCACTACACAGGGAAGAAGTCGTTAGCGAACGGAGCAGAAGGTTGTCTTTCTTCTGTGAAAAGTGGCTAATCTTAGCTAGGCACCCTTAGCAGCGGAGTCTCTTGCGTCTCTTGCCACGGAGAAGAGCGGCGGGAGGCTGTAGATATGTGGATGTGGGTTAGCTGACTGCATAGCTCGCCTAATGTCATTGGATGAGTTGTAGCGTCGTTTTACAGGTAAGAAACTGCACGCTTCTTTGGCATGCTTTCCCATCATTTCTTCACCGTTTATTTCACCCAGCTTTAACGCACTACCTCGGGAGCTGCTCTGTACTTCAAGGGGAGCCTCCTTTCAGCAATTCAACAGGTCTTATCTTGACCAAGGCAAGGGATTTGAGTGAAGAAGAGGAGTGGGAAGTTGACTTCAAACTTAATTCCCATCAGAGACTATGAACGCATTACATATAGCAAAAGTCTTCGACAGAGTTGAATAGCTTAGTTGCGTGTCATGGCGTTTTGATCTGTGTTATTCAGTCTTTGCTTCAAAAAATTGTGGTGCCCCGCCTTGAGGCCTGGACAAGTAACGGTGAGTCTATGAAGATGACTCACTGTCTAGCAAAGGGGGGTGTATTATCTGCTTCATACTGAGCAGAATTCAGTACTATGTGCATAGCAATGCAAAACATACCTTGCTACCATGTTATGTAAAAAATGCAGTTGGCCTGTATATTTCAGATTCTGTGTTATCACATTTGTATTGTATGAATATGGTAATGATGACCTGAAAGCCCAGAATTTACTCAGGACAGTTGTTTGTGCAGGTATGGAGAATATTGTGTTTAAATTTGTAGCTGATACCTGTCTTGAAGTGTTAAACTGCACCTTCCAGTCACTTCTTTAGAGCTTGAAAAAAGAAGGCAGCTGGACTTCTTTCAAGAGGCGTTTTCCCTTAAAAAAACAAATGATGGAAAGTCACAAGTATTTACCCTGGGGGTACCCTTTTGGAAGTGATCCTTATTGATAATGTGAGTCACCAAATGAGCCGAGATGTAAAAACAAAAAAAAACAACAACTTGGGTCACTCACATTACCATCAGTGGGGGTTCAGAATGAAACCTCTGTGAGGTCTTGCCCTAACATGACCTATTGAGATCACCTGAGGAGAGTTGTAATTCATTTCAGAAATGTGGGGTATAAGACATGACCACAGTGCAAAAAGATTGCCCCACATTGTTGTTGATACTAAGACCACAATTATTCAGATCTCATTTTCAAACACTGTTAAAGCGAATCATCATCATTTATCTAAATCTGAATCACGTTGCTCTGAACTTATAGTAGTTATAAATAAACAATACATAACCAGCTTCTTAACCTCCCAGTTTGACAGTTTCTGTGATGATAAAACATATTTAAAGTACAAATCCCGAACCGACTACACTTGAATAGGAGAGGACTAGCTGCTTGAAAGGAAGAGGAGGTCTTTGCTCAACTAAAGAGAAATGCAAAGTCAAGACTTTATAGTTTACAGAGTTTACATTAAAAGAAGAGCATACTATTCTATTTTCAGCTGTGTTTTGCCTTCATGTTATACCAACTGATGTGTCATTCAGCTCAATTACAGATACATATTGTGACTCAAATTCAAGCAGGCTGTTGAACACTACAGTCACGCAGTAGGCTGTCAGTGTCCACTGAGAACAGCTTTCCCACAATATGTTGTTTAGCATAGCACTCAGCCACTCCACATATATAGCTGTGGGGACCCGGTTGCTATGCGGAGTGTGCAGTTTTCTGCACTAATGGAACAATAAACATAGTGAACCACCTCTCCAGTCAAGCTGAAAATTTGTTTTACAACAGTTAGTAAAATGTGCACCCATAACAGTTTAAAAGCTAATTACAGACATTGTGTATGTGACACCATGTATTAGAGTGCAATGAAGTGCTTGTGTTGCTGGCGAATATGATAATTATATTATTAAGCCTATAAAAGTTGAGTTGTGACTGTTGGCTATAAAAATGTATTGTAAAACATTTTTTAGGCTTTGACAACTACATTTGTAACAGTATATTGACATATCAAACTGAAAATAAGTTTGATTAGTATTAAAAAGAAGCAGCACGGTGGCACAGTGGTTAGCACTGTTGCCGCACAGCAAGAAGGTCCTGAGTTCAATTCCACCATCAGGCCGGGGTCTTTCTGTGTGGAGTTTCGCCCTTTCGCCCTATGACAGCTGGGATAGGCTCCAGCGCCCCCGCGACCCTGAAAAGGATAAGGGGAAGCGAATGGATGGATGGATGGATGGATAAAAAGAAGTAGCAGTCAGTTGCGCCTCTGCTAATTTGCTTGATTGTCAGCCGCACTTTAACAGCATTTATAAGTAACTTATAAACTGAGTAACAAAGTTGGTTTTCATCATATTTGTTCAACTGACAATGTCTCTGAAGTGAGTGATTCATATATAAATCACATTTGAGTTGCATTTGTCCAGTGTTTGTGTGGCTTTTTTTTGTGTGTGTGTTTTTTTTTTTTTGTAGTATCTAATATTTTATTTTACACTTTCAGCCGGTACATGTGCTCCCATCACAGCTCTGAAACAATACAGGCACAGTGGAACTGAGAAAATCAGCCAGACGTCATCACCATGTTGGAGGAGGACATGGAAGTGGCCATCAAAGTGGTCGTGGTCGGCAATGGAGCTGTCGGCAAGTCCAGTATGATCCAACGTTACTGCAAGGGCATTTTCACTAAAGACTACAAAAAGACAATTGGAGTGGACTTCCTGGAAAGGCAGATACTGTAAGATGTTCATTTGAAAGATGTTCCACATTATTTATCAGTTATAGTCTATAATCAAAGTCACAGAGGGTCTGTTAACTAACTACAACTTCAGCTGTATAAAATTGTTTTACAATATTAAATACATATTGGAATGTGGAATCCTGTTGGTACCCACATTTTAGGTTTAATCAGAAATTACTCTTTTTAAAAAAACTGAATTTTACTAAATTTGAGACATTTTACTTAAAAAGGCCACTTTGTTATATTATATTTAGCTTTTATTTAATTAACATTAATTATTATTATTTAATATTTTATTAACCACAGCACAGTGGTGCAGTAGTATTGTGGCCTCTCAGCAAGATGGTCCTGGGTTTGAATCCACAGGCTGGCTCGGGCTTTTCTGTGACTGCGTTGGTTCTCTCTGGGTACTCCGGTTTCCTCTGACAGTCCAAAGACATCCATGTTGGTTAATTAACCAGATTTTTTTGTTTTATTTTTTTATTTTACTTCAATTCTTCTATTGAATGCCTATCTAGTTTTTACTTATTTTACTTTACTTAGTAACTGTGTACTGTATGTATGTACGTAATGTATGTCATTACACTCCTGGAGGAACAAGAGCCCTCTTGAGTTAAATGAAATAATTTTCCACCCTAGAAGAAAACATGATAAAATATTTTTTTTCCATGTTATAAATAATAATTAAAAGAGAAAGTTATTTGATGAGAATTTAAAAATATATATATATATTATTACTTTTGTTTATTGAAGGAAATGTTTTATTCCAAATGTCTTAAAATTGTAGTTTTTGTGATTGTCTATTAACATAGAAAAACAAGTAGAGTGTGCTGAGTAGGATATAATAGGATATTATAGATGGATGAATATGTAACTAGTCAATTTTTTTTTCTCATCGTTTTAGTGTAAATGATGAAGATGTCCGACTAATGCTTTGGGACACTGCTGGGCAGGAGGAGTTTGATGCCATCACTAAGGCCTATTACCGCGGTAAGATTGCACCTCTGCAACAAATAACGTTTGCTTATCCCGTATTTCTAGGCTATTTCTAGGCTTCCAACCAGTGTAAATGTAAGCACTAGTATATATATACATATATATTTCCTAGAGGGCTTATTCTAAAATCCAATCTGTGGTTTTGCTCTTGGACAATGAATTATGCAACATGTGCAACATGCTTTTTTTTTTTTTTTTACAAGATGTAACAGCTTGAGAACGTGAACTGTTTGTGTATGTGATCTTACTTTGCAGGTGCGCAGGCATGTGTGCTTGTCTTCTCCACCACAGACCGGGACTCATTTCAGGCTATTGACAGCTGGAAGGAGAAGGTGGAAGCAGAAGTTGGAGATATTCCCACAGTTCTTGTGCAAAACAAAATTGACCTCCTGGAAGAGACTGTTATAAAAAAGTAAGGATTCGGTGGTACAGAAAAGCAATTAACTGTTAAAGAAAAGAGTGCTGACTGTTTATTGAAAATAAGCCTGTTAATTTAGAAGAAAATTAAGAAGTGCTGTATTTCCTTCACTTGTACTGCAGTGAGGAGGCAGAAGCATTGGCTAAGAGGCTTAAGCTAAGATTTTATCGCGCTTCAGTGAAAGAGGACCTAAATGTGAATGAGGGTAGGTTACTGAAAATCTGAACAACTGATCAGATGCAAGTAAAATGGCTTGTTTCTTAATGTTACTGTCATAACATTTCTGCTTGTTGTCTTCATTTAGTTTTTAAGTATTTAGCTGAGAAGTATCTACAGCGACTCAAACAGCAAACAGCAGAGGAGACAGAGGTGGTCCACACAACAAGCAATAAAATAGGTAAGAAATCTTTTTCCGTATCACAATTTAAGCTCTGGTGTTTTGTTTTTGTTTCTTTTAAATAGCCTTTACTCATTCTTTCTGGGGTTTTTTTCCAAAGGTGTTTTTAATACAACAAGTAGTAATGTCTGCAACCAGAGCTCCAGCAACGGCAGAGAAGTCATCACTTTGCGTCCTAACAAGCAAAGAACCAAGAAGACTAAAAATCCCTTTGGAAGCTGCAGCCTCCTCTAGAGAAAATCATTTCATTTTACTGACTGACAGTTATTTCTGACATTAGATTGCTCGTTATTGTAAGCTGTTGAGGTAGCGACAGTTAGTGACCAAAGCTCACATAGACTGGGAAACACTACACTACACTATATTACTTTATTAACCTAATGTTCATCTTCCTCGCCCCATGTTGATAGGTGTATTGCGGTCTCGAATATTCATCAGCGATCTGGGCACAAAACCTAACCTTTGTACATACTTGGATCCTCCTAATGGTTGCCTTAAGAAACAACTGCAGCTACAGTATGTTGTGTTATTAATTTAATGATGCCCAAAACAACTGAAGTTCTAGCTGTTGGTGCACATGGATTTTCCCCCTTATGGCCGAGGCTTTTGCTCTTTCTTTTTTTTTCACTCTTTTTTTTGTTTGTTTGTTTTAATGAAACTTGACATACCGACTCTCATCAAAGTATGTAACAGCAAAAGTTGCACTCCATCGAGACTTTTCCTTCTGTACGTGGTTATTCTGTTTAACATTTCAGCTGTGCAATACATTTGCATGTATTATAAAAGATAAGCAGATTATTTTATTCCATATTTTTCTAACTGTTAAACAGATAATGGTTCAAACTATATTCTTCGTCCTGATTGAACGCTGAGTTAAATCTTTGCGTGAAGTATTTTTGTACGAAGCACAATAGCTTTGACTGATCTTATGTGCCAAATTTTCTCTTTCTGAGCTGTGGTTAAACATGTGCTCTCATAGATATAGGTATGTAACCAAATATCAATAACCAATGACACAAAAATAGTCCTTTTTCTGTCTGCTTACACTTGTTAAACAAATTATTTTAGACATAAAACACCATTTACACTAAAAAAATTCTCTGTTATTTCAATCATAGTACCTCAAGTTACAACCAATTGTCAGTTACAATACAATACTATGCTTTTGATTGCAGTTGTTTACATTGTTTTGTTTATTATTTCTATAGCTTTGACATATATATTCAGAGTACAGTAAACACAGTACAGAATTCTCCTATTAGTTTTTTTGACCTGGATTGTGAAGAACTTTCTCCAGACTATAAAAAAGGAGCTGCCAGAAAGTGAAAAGAAAAATGAAAGCTCACTGCTCAGTAGGTACTGTACCTGTGGTGTGGAGTTTAGGGCGGGATGTAAACGAATCCTCTCAGAAGGTGTTACAAAAAGTTGGCAATCAAGAGGGGATGTTTTGCTATTGAAGCGCTTACGTGTGCCTGATTATGCAAGAAAATTACATTTCTTTCTAACTAAATGAGAGTACTCCCAGAAACAATCTCCCAGTCCTAATCCTTAGTTTTCAATACAACTATCTGTGAAATGTATAATGTATTCACCTTTCCTTCTGTTTTTCAGAACTCATTATTGGGTTACACAGGTTTACCAAGCACAACAAAATATTTAGTAATATAGAAAAGTCTTAGATTAAATCTTCTGTCTTGAATGAACATTTCCTTAGTATTTTCAGTTGTAGCTATCTAATGGAATTATAATACATAGGTCATCTGGGAATACATGTGCATGCATGCTTTACTCTTAAAAGAAAAAAAGATTTCAGATCTGTGTTCAGATTTTTTTTTCTATTGTGAAAATACCAAAAGGTGCTTAAAATGTGTTCTACAGTTACACCGTTGGTACTAAGATTCTGTCACATTTCAGTTTCCCATTAGGGTTTTTTTTTTTTGTAAACTGCTGTTTTGAAGACAAGCAAAGTGGCATAACTGTAATGCATGCAGGCCTTTTCCCCTCCCATATCAGTGAATGTTTAATCATTACAATGCCTTGTCAATGTTTACATTCTTCAGAGTACACATTTTAATCCACCCTTTTGCTGTTTTGTTTTTTTTAATTGCCTTCACAGTAGATCTGTAAGTAATGTTTTTCTCAAGCTTGTGCTAGTTTGTGTTTACTTTGTCTTTTGACTGACTTGATTCACTGCACTTTATCATTAAGATGGCGTATAATTTTAAAGAATCAGCAGTTAAAACTAACCATACTTAAGTGCTGTCACTCAGGTGTAATCTTTGTGTCTTAATTTTACTTTTACTTTTTCTCACATGACTTCATTAGCAGATTCACACCTTTAGAAAGACAAACCAACTTGTGTTGGCTTTCAGCCTGAGAAAAACGACACAACTTGCAGTTTTGTTGTGTCACACCCTGGAGTGTGCCACACAACTGTGTGTCTGTTGTTTTGTTGGCGAGGCAGTGTTTGGTGGCAATCTGATATAAATAAAAAATTTCTTGAGCATCCATTGTATGATTTCATGACAGTTTCTTTAACCAGAATGTTGTTATTATTTTAACTGGGTACATTTAGTTAGAGTGAATAAGGTTAGATAATTTTAGAAGTGCAGACAGTTTGGATAAAAGATGGTTGTCTGTACCCGTGGCAGTTTTACAAGTTAATAAACAACTAACATGGGTGTAGAAGTTTAGCCTTGCTCTTAGTACCTTGACACGAGAAACTCATACCTCATGATCCTCATATTCTATGTTATTTCATATCCTTATGCCAAATGCCAAACAATAGATGAGTTTGCTCAAATGCCATCCGCTGGGGAAGAGCAAGTGATAATATGTAGGGCTCCTAGACAAAGGCAACCTTTACTTACTTAAAACATTGTATGCCCTTTGCACTGCTGACATTGTTTTTCTATTTGACACAAAACAACTAAGTGTTGTAAGTCTCGATTTTTAAATTTGTCCTATAGATTATCCTCTACACCACGTGTGTGGACATTCCTAAATAAACAGAGGCACTTGCCACATGCTGCACTGTATATTTAAAGAAGTCTCTGCCCGACACTCATAAGACAACAGGTTTATTTCGTTTTTTGACACGTGATCTGAAATAAAACTCATGTGCAAATACAAAATAAAATCCATATATCTTGTGTTGATTTCACACAAAGAGGTAGTGCGTGCACTTACAAAATCAACTACCTAAATTTAAAAGTGAGGCAATGAAACAAAAAGAGTTGTTTAATTCATTGCTGTTCAGCATCTTTTACTGCACTAGGTGCATATGTGAACACACACGTACATTGTATAAACATTAAGTAACCAATATTAAGTAGATCAATGTAAAAATGACAATGATTTGGTAAAACGGGATATTTGTTGCTCACTTTTCTTGCTACAAGTAGCAGCCTTCTGAAAGCGAACATTCAAGGCACATTTAATGCTTTGGTGATGAGTCTTATTGACTACCGTTTGCTTTTGTGTTCTCGAGTTTTTGATGATCCATAATCTTGATGTTCTTTTCAGCATTTTCAACATTTCTCAATAGAGTCTCCAGCCTCCGCTTTATGTTCTTCTGGTCCTCCAGAGCGCAACCGATCACAATGGCCTGAAACTTCTGGTCGATGGGAATGGCCGGTGCTTCAGTCACACATGCGGCGTGCAGGGCCAGCAGCTTCTGCCTGCTCCCCTCCATGTCGTCCAGCAACTTTTTCACTATTTCATCTATGATGGATGTGGCTTTTTGTAGCGCCTCCTCCTGCTGCGGGTTTCTGATTGTCCCAACAGAGATTTCCACAGACAGCGTCCGGCCCATTAAACGGTCTGCAGTTAAAGTTAACTCCTCTCTCTCTCCTAAGAGACACAACACATAGAGAAAAAATAAAATGAAATGCATACTTTAAGTGAAAAAATACATTTACCACAGATAACTAGGTTTTGTAAGGGGTAGCATGTTGGCTAGATTTATCTCAATTCAAATCCTTGCCCTTGTCTTTATTATCTGAAGTTTCCATGTTCATGACTGTGCTCAGTCTACCAGAAGCCATGGACACAGTTATTTTATGCAGTGTAAAACAACAGGGTGGGCTTGCACATCTACACTTCAGATCTGCAAAGCCTTTCTAAAAAAAAATTCTCTGAGAGACAAAGCAGCTGGTGTAAAAACAATCTACAGCAGATAAATAGAAAGAAAATCAAGTCTGCTGAATTTGAATTTTCTGCCTCAAACTGTCACCAGTATGTATGGAGGAGGTCAGGAAAGAGACACAGCAGTAAGTATCAGCGGTGTTAGGGATCTTGTCAAAATTGATGAATTATGAACACAGAAAACTACCGTCAGATTTTGATTCACCATGCAGTACCATCTGGAAAGCATCTGATTGGCTTCATTTTTCAGCATGACAATGATCCCAAACACATTGCTAATGGATTAAAAGCTAGACAGAGGAAACACACAATGGAACACTATCTGTAATGGACTGGACTCCCCAGAGCCCAAAGCACAACATTACTGAAGCAGGGTGGGATCGTTTTGACAGAGAACAGAACAAAAGGCAGTCGCCCAAATTCTGTTTTGCCACATATATTTTGTATTTCCATTTATTTGTGCATGTTTTACTACATCACTGCACTTATTTCCACTTTACTGTCAATGTAGAAAGAAATAAGGAGTGGCTCAAGACTTCTGCCTAATACTGTACTTCTTTGCAAGTGGACGCTTTCTTTGGAAACAAAAAAAAAAAAAGAAAAGAAATACGGGTAATCAAATAAAGACTGCAGGTGGTTTTCAATGAGCATGTTCAGCCTAGTTTAGTGCCTTCATTAAAATAGAGCTTGATGTATAAATGACATCCATGAGCTGTAAACAACTACTTGGGTGGAACTCTTTAAATCCTCAGACATTCAGGAGCCCACCTCCACCCAACAGCAAAGTTAACTTTCAAAGCGTGTCTTCATTGGATCACAATGTTGCAGTGGCATCAGAGCAGAAAATACAGGAATTCAAAACACAGCAAAATGATACTAGGAGGCTATATGTTCACAGTGACATCAACCAGCGCGTGACTTTTGAGTTCAAGTTGTGATAGTCAGCAAGCCGCCTCACCAGCACAGATGTTACGCATTTCTTGACTGTTCTGTAGAGATTGAATCATTTCCAGGATGCACTCCCTTTCCTGCTCCATGGCCGATGCCGCTTCCCGTAAAGACTCCACCCTGTTGGAGACAACAAAGCATGACAATAACCGTCCATTGAAAAGCATCCTTAAACTGCGAGAGTAATGATTATGAGGCTGTGAGCTACGAACCTAAAGCAACCCACCTATAAAACATGTGATCATTAACTGTTCTCGGAAAACCGCCGAGAAATTAAAGCTACTTTTATGGCACATTTTATAGGCTATAATAACTTGTTATAGAAAATGTGAGCAGTCATATATATCCCACAAACGACAATGCTTGAATAGGTGGCTCATGCTAAGGCCCTTTACTTAACTACCTCATTTCCAGCTGGTCCAAACTTTCCAGCAGCCGCCCCGAGCGATCTGCCATGGATAGCGTCCTGCTGAACTTGCTAAAGGTAGCCTCGTTCATCTTCGCCTGTATTTTTGCCTGAGCCATGATGATGAACACCCGTCACAAGGCTGATCCGTTCCGGAGTAAAAACAAATCCCGTGTGCGGTCAACTCCGAGCTGTCCAGCTGACTGTAGCTCCACCGGCTGCTGCTGCAGCGCCCCTGGGAGAACATTTCCAAACATGGGCTGTGACTTCCTTCACTCACTCCTCATAGAAGCTTCCCGAGGAGCCCAGAACTATGCTCTCAAAACGAGGGTCCGAGGACCCCCTGAAGGACCCCGGAAACGGCCGTCCGGCCCACAGAAAAGCGAGCTAGGATTTAAATTAATAGGATAACAGTCACTATTTTTTGTTCAACAAAACTAGTTAATAGACTTTGCTGAATCCACCACAAAAACCTTTTAACTCTGACAGTGATTTATGTCAATGACTAAAGTACTATAAAAAAAATAAAAATAAATATATATTATATATATAATATAAATATATATATATAAATATATTATAAAACAAATATCTATATTTAATATAAAGTATATATATTATATAATAATATTATATTTATACATACATATATCTACTTAATACATATAATATTATTATATATATACAATATATTATACCTATATATACTACATATATATAATATATAGAATTATATAATATATATATATATATATATAGTATATTATATAATATATATTATATATATTATATATATAATATATTATATATATATATTTATAAATATTAATATATAATAATATAATATATATATATATATAATTTATATATTATGTTTTTTTTTATATTATATATTTATTATATATATATTTATATTTATATTATATATATTTATTTATTTATTTTACTCACCAAGAAAGGCATCTTCACCTCTGGCACTGCAGTTAGCCTGGAGCTGCCAAATTCTACAACCAGGAGCCCAGTGCTAATTAACTTGTACTGTGTCAGTGCACAACACCCAAGACTTACCTCATAGTCAACTATCTTCAAAGCTTTTGCTCTTTAGCCAACTTGCCCAAAATCAGATATCTGGCTTGTAACAGCCAAGGGAATGGAAACTTTGACGGATATATTGCAGTTGAGTACAATATAATAATTCTGAATTCATATTTTCAGTGTTAATCCATGAAAAGGAATTGGCTACCCAGATCAGTGTATGCAGGAATGAGCTGTTAATTTTATCCAAGAGCCCACATGAGAAACTGGTACTGCGGTAGTCCCAGTTTGTAATGTGGGCCCCTGGGGAACATTAATTGCTGGGTATACGAGTTTTACTCGAGTGCACTCTTAAGTGTGTGCACCAAATTAACACATTTCTGGAGCACAACAATTATGTGAATTTATATTGCAGACTTCTGGATATTGCAAAAGCTTTTTCCTTAAGAAAAATAATCTAGCATTCTAGCGTAGAAGGATCGGGATTCACATGACACCATGCGAAGAGTCTGTTTTCCAGTGTATTGTATGTCACAGAGCGCAACTGGAGACACAGCACTGTGGTCACATGTTCAGCTCAGGCATCTTGCAGTGTGGTGGATGCCATCTATAGCACACGTGTCGAAACACTCTGGCTCCTCACAAGTATCAAGCTTACAAAATTGCAAATCTGCAAGGTTCAGTTTGGTGTCCACTTACTGCAAATAATGAAAAACGCAGAAAAAGTAAGAAACAGGACAAACATTTAATTCTTTATTATATTCTGAACACGTTACCTTGTACAAAACATTCTAGTATAACGTTCGATGAACAGCATGTTACAAAAGCACTACTGGCTTTCTCAGAACTCCAGGAGGCTTCTTTTGAGAGCTTCTTCCAACTCTGTGAAAACAAATTACACGAGAAAACCTTCATTCATACCAGCATGGCCATATGGAAAACACTACAAACTGCATCATTTCAACAACACTGAGAACATTTTATGTTGACCACAATGTCATAACTTTAACATTTCTATTCTTTCATATCTCCAAATCTATTTATAGTGATCCCCAAAATGTTTCCTTCGTCTTTGAGCCAGCAGAGCCTTTAGGTCATCCACACTCCCCGCCCCCCTCTTCATGACGTCTCACAGGTGCCATAAAGATTGACTCTCACTCCGTGCCGACATCATTCTAAAATCTTCTCCTGGGAAAAATATTCTTTCAGTAGGCAGCTGCTTTGTTTTAGATTTCATATTTTAATGAAATCTAAAATCTGGACACTGATTGGAGTTTCTTACTCCATTCAAGAGATCAGCATGAATGCTAAATGTGGACTTGTCTGAAAATAACACCTTCAAAAGCTGCAGACTTTCTGTGCGTGTCATTTGTAAATTTAAGCCTAGCTGTCCCAGTCTGTGAGCTGGGGTCCGTTCTTCGTACGTCGCTTACTACATCCAAGATCAAATGACACATCCAAGATCAAATCATCGCGCTAACCGTGAGCTCGCTAATCCGGTTCCCCGAACACACCTGCTGTTGACGATTACTACAGCTGGATGAAGTAATGCGCGATCACTGGGTGTCGTAAAAGGGGCTACGCATCGATAGCAGAAACAGTGATCGGCAACCCGCTGATTGGTCGGCGAAAATGTCGAAGGGGCGTGCTCGGTATTTTCCGGCAGCAGAGCAAGAACTCATGAGTGAGGGATTTCAGGAGTTTCAGAGTTTAATTAAAACGCAAGAGAACACTGCAAAGGCTGCAAAAGCAAGGAGAGAGGGCTGGCAGAAAGTTGCTGACAAATCAAACTCGTAGGTAATTTAATAATAATAATAATAATGGATTGGGTTTATATAGCGCTCTCCAAGGCACCCAAAGCGCTTTACGATACCACTATTCATTCACTCCCACATTCACACACTGGTGGAGGCAGCTACGGTTGTAGCCAGGCTGCCATATCGCGCCATCGGCCCCTCTGGCCAACACCAGTAGGCGGTAGGGTAGATCTATCATATGACACTATATTGTCCAATATCATATGGCATTATATTATATCATAATATGTTATATTATATCCCCTTTCACATTAGAGCCACAACAGGACCCACAAGAACATGGGAACAAGTAAAAGTGGAATACAGGAGTATTCTACAGAATGGTAATATTTATCTCTTAGATTGCTTTTCGTCTCTTGGCAAGGTAATACTGGCCTGTAATACTCTGTTAGTTTGTTCATAACAGCAACCAAGAAAAGGGCAGAGGAAAAAAAGACAGGTGGTGGTCCTGCACCCCCTCGTCAACAAGTTGGTTAAGTAAATAATACCCTCACGGGAATATCGATATCTCTCAATGAGCACACTGTCGCGCTGAGCTAAAGGATCCTGTCTATCCCGCAATATACGCTGAATTCTGAGGACTCTCCTTATCAATCTTGCACCTTCCGCAATGGGTTGCTCGCGTATACGGACAGGCTTCCCAAATCCACCTTCGCTTTTATAGCCGTGGTCTCTCATCTTGATTACACGAAGTAATTTACAATTACTACTCTGAAATATGAATTACATCTGTAATAATCACATACATGTAATAGAATGTTAATAGTACATTTCCCTTTTTTAGGAAATGACCTGTATGTATCTGTGTGACATCAATACAAGGATCAAGTGCTGCATTATCTTTAGTTACATTGATGTTATTTATTTATGGTGAAACAGTGGTGGAATATCGCTGTTGCTTTCGTATAAATGAAGCGGACATACCTGCGTGGCCGCGATCTAATCCTGTTTACATAAAGTAAACCTGCTCCCGAGCAGGTTTACGCTTACGGCTCTGTTGCTATGACAGCAAGTCCCGGATGAGCTTCGGGGAACCGAACGATCCAGGATCACGCGAAATCGTCAACAATCTAATCCAGCTAACTTACTTAGCGAGGTACGAAGAACGGGCCCCTGGATAGTTTCCACTCCCCTCTACCCACACTTCGTCTTTGAACTGAGCTGTGTTTGTAATCCTGCTCAAAGCACTCCTCTGTGGCGTTTCTAAGCATTTTTTGTAATCTGATGGTGGCCTTTCTGAGTGCCTTTTGTTCCGAGGACTGACTTCTCTCTTCATCTTTCTGAAAATATTTCATAACCATGGAGGATTGAAGATCGAGATGGTCGGATGAACGTGTCATCCTATGCTTGAGCTCACGTCACCGTCTTTTACTGTTTGTCCCCAGTAGGAAGGGAATTTATGAATTTCTGAAGAACCTGTTTACACAGATGTAATTCATCACATTACTTTCCGATTTAAGCAGCAGGTTCCTGCTTTCTCAAATGTAAGCCTGACATTTTAGTACACAAAACTACAGTCGAGTTTCTCTTTCATCCTTTTGATCAAAACACATTCTTTATCTCGATGTTTGTTAAATGTGTTCAAATTCCTCCAAGCAGTGAGTCACGGTTCGATTCCTGGCCAGCCAGACTGCGAGTGCACATCACACTGCATCTCCCATATTTCCTGTCTGTTCCTATCTAATAAAAGAACAAAAAAACTCTCCCAGAAGGCTGGGAATAAACCTCACTGAACCAACTGTTCAAATATTTTTTAGGCCTGCATGTTATCCATTGACATTTTCATTCCTTAATGTGCAGGGCAATGTTAACAATCACCGACTGTATAACTTACTGGATGTTTATCTGAATACAATAACAAAAAAATACAATATGTCGTATTGTACTGACTTACAAACTGTTCAAAAGAGAAAGAGACTATATCCTCAGCCCTGCACACACATACCTGCTGACTCTTGTCCTTCTTCTGCGCTCAAAGACAGCGCGCGTTTCATTTCATCATCCGATTCAACTGTAACAGAATACAGAGTCGTTTATCCAAGCTGTTAAAAATCAAGATTAATGAGGATACTTTAAGACAAGTAAATCAGTGTGTTTTTGTTTGAGAGGACATTCATAGGATTAATTATGCAAATAATTATTAGCAGTTGAGCTAAAGCAAGAATTCTCTTTAAACAGACAGCTGTTAGGGTCTCATGACGAAAAGAGAAAAAAGAAGCAGCATTTATTTAGTATCCAGTCTTTTCTTTCTAGTTACAGGTGACAACAAAATTATTAGTCCCCTATTAAAATAAAATAAATTAAAAAATTTCGTCCATTTCAAACTTGCTCTAGTACTTTTTTAATAGAGCTAAGGATTTTCAACATAGGATTACTAAACACACTAGTTTTCTTTAGGAAGCATAAATTATTTCTATTTGCACACAATAACAGAATGTTTCAGAATTTTTTTTTTTTTTTTTTTTTTTTTTTTAAAAACCAGGGTCAATAATATTTGCTCCCTGAGAAAACTGGCCTTTTTATTTAGCTATAGCAAAAACCACCACTGTGCAATGATGTGCTTTATTTTTGTAATGCTCAAAGCTTTTAAAATCATTAAAGCTGTGGGTTTATCTTCCAATTTAAAGAAAGCATAAGAACCTCAAAAAGAGTTTGAGTTATCATGTGAAAAACACCTTTGTCAAAGTCAAAGAAATCCTGAAGGAAAAAAAGATATGAGAAAAATTTTAAAGAAAACCAGGAAAATTGGGTCTGAGCAGTCACTTTGTCTTTCAACATGACAACATAAACAATAAGTTACTCCTGGTGAAGAACTACCTCCAGAAGACCAAAGTCAGCATTACTGGCTGGACTGCTCAAAGACCTGCCTTGATGTGGGGTAAACAGAAGACCAAGGACTATGACAGGAGCCCATCAAATCTTAACGCATTTGAGAGACTCTGCAAAGAGGAATGGACAGGGATTGCTCAGGCGATGTGTGTGAGACTTGTTGAAAACTACAAAAAACTATTGCAGGCTGTTATCCAGCAAAAAGGATACACCACCTATTAGCATCAGGATGACTTATCTGGTAGTTTGTGTAAATAATTTGGTTCCTGTGTGCAAAATAAAAATAATGTAACCAATAAAAATCTAAGATTTTTGGAAAAGCTGTGATTAAAATTCTTTCCTCTGTTTAACAGCACTTTAAAAAAAAAAAAAAAAATTCATAGGGGGACTAATAATTCTGGCCTCATCTGTATATCAGTGATATACATGTATAGTTTACTGCCTACCTTCCTGCACTTCACTCTCGTCATTGGTGTGATCAATGTTCAAAAATGTCAGCGTTTCGTCGTCAATCTCTGCGAACATGAATACAAATTAACATCCAAAAACAAGACATTAAATGTGAATCAGTTTAACAGATTTACCATTGCTGTCTGGTTTGATCTCCGCAGCATTAGGTATTATTGGAGTGGTAGGTTCGGCTTTTGAGCTTTTCCTGCAGGTCCTGGAACTCATGCAGGGATCCAGTGTACAATGTTGCAAGTGGTAGTGTTTATGGAAACTCGGTACATCCATAAAACTCTCTTGGCAGTCTTTGCATCTGATGTCAAAGCTCCTGTCCAGGTTCAAGGCTGTGTGTTTTGTGTGGACATGAGTCTTGATCTGTGCATAGGATGGAACAGATACATCGCAAGGCACACAGATGTACTGGCATTTTTCTTCCGCAGCCAGATTCCTCATGCATTGTGTGTAAGTGGCTTTCATGTCCTCTTTACTTTTTTCCGAACCCATGCACGGGCATGTAAACTGACTGGTCCTCTCAGCGGCAGCGGCAGCATCAGCGGCATCTGGCTGAACAACTTCAACCTCATCCATGCAGTAGTAGTCCTTACTGTGAAGATTCTTGTAGTGCTCAAAAAACTCCTCCTCAGATCCAAACTCCATGCTGTCGCAGAGGCCGCAGAAATAGGAAGTTTTTACAAGCCCATCATGCTCATTCATACAGTGTCTCCGTACGGTGGACTCTTTGAAGAACTTCTGTGGACAGTGTCCGCAGACGAATCTCTGAAAGCTGTGACTACTAACATCGCTGCAGTGTTTACGGACGGCAGCCTCCGAGTCAAAGACATCCTCGCACATCCTGCACATCCAAGACTGCTCTACTTTTGATGAAGACACCTCTGTGCTCAGCTGGACTTTGGCCACAGACGAGGAGTGAAATGTGACGTCACTGCTAGTGGATGGCTTGACATCAACGATTATGGGAAGCTGCTCAGGCACTTCTTGTTCACTGAAATACGTGTGTCCGCTGTGAGCTCCGGACACGTGTGACAGGATGTCTTCGTACCGAGGCATTTCCACTTTGCACTTGCGGCAGTAGAAGAGGAAGTTGGAGAGATGAGCGCCCCCGTGAAAGCGACTCATATGCAGACGTGCAATGGAAGACTCCCCCATATGTTTGCCACACACGCCACACTGATGGAAAATTTGGTTCACAGCCAGAAGGTGCTTACTGGCTCCAGCCTCGTCTGAGAACTGAAGACCACACTCGCAACACCAAGCTGTTACGCTCCCGCTACTGGTGACAGTCACACTTGTCCCCGAGCTCTGCTGTTTAGCTGGAAATCTGTCATGGTCGTCGCTCTTCCTGTTTCTTTTGAGAGGTGTTGCAAGGCCAGTGGTCTCCTCTGTGTCTGTTGAGTCTCTAGCTCTCTTCAAGTGTTGAATTTCACTAAACCTGCAGTGCTGAAGAAGTGCTTTTGCCATTGTTTGGTTGAGTTCAACTTCATGCTGCATCGACCCCCTGTGTCTCTCAATTTCAGCTTGGCTGAGGAAGATTTCACAGCAGACAGAACACTGTCCTCGCACTTGCAGCTGATTCATGACCTGCACTATCGTCTTGTCAGCTTTGGCCACAGCACAGCCCTGTCTGCAGTACACACTAAAAAGAGGAAAATGAGGGACAAGGGCCATAAAAATGAGTTTCATAAAGGATCTGAATACAATCAGTGAAATATATATAAAGAGGTTTCACTACATTCAAATGTTGTAAAAAAACAAAACAAAAACAAAACATACTTAAAGTGAGCTTGAGCTGCTTGATGGGAGATCAGTACGTTATGACACAAAGAGCAGCGGACACTGAACACTACATCTTTGCACAAGGCGATGAGACGATTCTTGACATGTTGAGGGACAGGGACTGGCAGCGGACTTCCTGTGGGTTTTTTTAAAATCAAATGTAAAATAAAATGCAAATTGGCTCATTTAGCTACTTTCCAGTATCTAAGATCTTCTAGAACCACACAAACAAAAGTAACCTGAGTAAATATAAAATGCTGTTTTTAAGTAATGATTTTATTTATTAGAGGAAAAAAAAGAAAAGAAAAGAAAAAAAATGACCTCTTAAGGCGAGTGAGTCTTTGAAGTGGCTTTCGGCTGACATGTGCTGGAGACACTCGTCTCTGAGGTTGAAGAGGTTGTAGCAGGCAGGACATGCAAAACACACAATTCGCTGATACATCTGGTTGATGCTATGACCATCGGCATTAGATGAGGACACCTAGTAACCAAAACAGTTCTGAATTATTACACCATGCAGGGATTCAGGCTGCAACTTCTAATTGCACAGTCAGAAAAGTGCACAGACCTTCGACTTAACGTGGTTCCTCCAGGATTCTTTGGCCTGAAAATTCTTTCCACATGCAACACAGGCAAAAAACTCTGATGGACTTCCTTTAAGATTGATAGTCGGGTCACATGGGGAGTGATCAAACCTGCATACAAGAGCTTTTACTCAATACATGTGCAAGAGACAACCATTTTTTGTGAGGAAAACAGTTAAGCCGCTACACCAAGACACTCACGAATGAAGAATTATTACCTTTTCAAGTGTCCATCAAGGAGGGAAGCATTATCATAAACTCGACCACAGTTAATTACTGGACAAGTATGCCTAGTTGAGATAGTTCTGTGGAAAGAAGCTCTTTGTCTTCCCTCGGAACCAGCACTGATCGCTCCAGGTTTAAGACCTAGATAAACACAATATTGCAGTATGTTAAGTCCCACAAGCCACTCCACTGACAACTATAACAGAAAATTGCACCAATAAATCATTGATTTGACCCCGGTGGATGCAAGCCACTCTACACCACTAGAAGGTTTGTTTAGAATTCATTCAAAACATTTCAAGCCATTGTGTTTACAGATAGACAGAATAACATGTACACATGCAAACACTACCAAAAACATGACCTCCTTGGCAGAGGCAATTAGCATACTGATAGAAATGTAAAAAACAAACCAAAAAGACAAAAACAAACAGCAACTACGTGACAGGAAAATGTTTTAAAAGTCGTTCTACTTATTTGAGTAAAACAACTACAACAGATTTCTAATCCCGATCAATAATTACCTGGCATCTTTAACCACATGTCTACACAACGTTTGGCTTCCTGATTAATCCCATTTACAGCGCCAACAGCCAGCTCCTGTTGTCCATGAGCTTTTTGTAGGATCTGCTTCTCCTGAAAAAGGGACAAAGACGTAACACGTAAGATATTTGCCTCACATAGAAAACACAAAACAAAACAAACAAACAAAACAACATATCAGTGAAAACCAGCCAACTTTTTAATGTTGGTTCTCCAAGTAATGTTGCATGTTATGAATAGACTACCTTCCCCATTCTTTGTGCCCACAGGGGGGCACTGCTGCTCATAAAGTTGGGCTTAATCTACCCATACACTAACCCAGTAAAATCTTGGTGAGGATCTAAAGTTGAGTTTAAATTTCATGTTCTTTGTGAATATGTTAATGAGCACATGTATGTGTTAGCAATTTAAAATTCATAGTAAAATTTATTTTACAGCAGTTCACATAAAGCATAAGGCAATGCATCTTCTACTTTCCTGCTGTGCATAAAAAAAAAAAAAAAAAAGGTACA
>NW_024582373.1:4125081-4146448 GCF_018398535.1 Haplochromis burtoni
AAAAAAAAAAAAAAATTCATAGGGGGACTAATAATTCTGGCCTCATCTGTATATCAGTGATATACATGTATAGTTTACTGCCTACCTTCCTGCACTTCACTCTCGTCATTGGTGTGATCAATGTTCAAAAATGTCAGCGTTTCGTCGTCAATCTCTGCGAACATGAATACAAATTAACATCCAAAAACAAGACATTAAATGTGAATCAGTTTAACAGATTTACCATTGCTGTCTGGTTTGATCTCCGCAGCATTAGGTATTATTGGAGTGGTAGGTTCGGCTTTTGAGCTTTTCCTGCAGGTCCTGGAACTCATGCAGGGATCCAGTGTACAATGTTGCAAGTGGTAGTGTTTATGGAAACTCGGTACATCCATAAAACTCTCTTGGCAGTCTTTGCATCTGATGTCAAAGCTCCTGTCCAGGTTCAAGGCTGTGTGTTTTGTGTGGACATGAGTCTTGATCTGTGCATAGGATGGAACAGATACATCGCAAGGCACACAGATGTACTGGCATTTTTCTTCCGCAGCCAGATTCCTCATGCATTGTGTGTAAGTGGCTTTCATGTCCTCTTTACTTTTTTCCGAACCCATGCACGGGCATGTAAACTGACTGGTCCTCTCAGCGGCAGCGGCAGCATCAGCGGCATCTGGCTGAACAACTTCAACCTCATCCATGCAGTAGTAGTCCTTACTGTGAAGATTCTTGTAGTGCTCAAAAAACTCCTCCTCAGATCCAAACTCCATGCTGTCGCAGAGGCCGCAGAAATAGGAAGTTTTTACAAGCCCATCATGCTCATTCATACAGTGTCTCCGTACGGTGGACTCTTTGAAGAACTTCTGTGGACAGTGTCCGCAGACGAATCTCTGAAAGCTGTGACTACTAACATCGCTGCAGTGTTTACGGACGGCAGCCTCCGAGTCAAAGACATCCTCGCACATCCTGCACATCCAAGACTGCTCTACTTTTGATGAAGACACCTCTGTGCTCAGCTGGACTTTGGCCACAGACGAGGAGTGAAATGTGACGTCACTGCTAGTGGATGGCTTGACATCAACGATTATGGGAAGCTGCTCAGGCACTTCTTGTTCACTGAAATACGTGTGTCCGCTGTGAGCTCCGGACACGTGTGACAGGATGTCTTCGTACCGAGGCATTTCCACTTTGCACTTGCGGCAGTAGAAGAGGAAGTTGGAGAGATGAGCGCCCCCGTGAAAGCGACTCATATGCAGACGTGCAATGGAAGACTCCCCCATATGTTTGCCACACACGCCACACTGATGGAAAATTTGGTTCACAGCCAGAAGGTGCTTACTGGCTCCAGCCTCGTCTGAGAACTGAAGACCACACTCGCAACACCAAGCTGTTACGCTCCCGCTACTGGTGACAGTCACACTTGTCCCCGAGCTCTGCTGTTTAGCTGGAAATCTGTCATGGTCGTCGCTCTTCCTGTTTCTTTTGAGAGGTGTTGCAAGGCCAGTGGTCTCCTCTGTGTCTGTTGAGTCTCTAGCTCTCTTCAAGTGTTGAATTTCACTAAACCTGCAGTGCTGAAGAAGTGCTTTTGCCATTGTTTGGTTGAGTTCAACTTCATGCTGCATCGACCCCCTGTGTCTCTCAATTTCAGCTTGGCTGAGGAAGATTTCACAGCAGACAGA
This sequence comes from Haplochromis burtoni, assembly GCF_018398535.1. NCBI lineage: Eukaryota > Metazoa > Chordata > Actinopteri > Cichliformes > Cichlidae > Haplochromis > Haplochromis burtoni. The sequence goes on from NW_024582373.1 coordinate 4,126,734, forward strand.
ACACTGTCCTCGCACTTGCAGCTGATTCATGACCTGCACTATCGTCTTGTCAGCTTTGGCCACAGCACAGCCCTGTCTGCAGTACACACTAAAAAGAGGAAAATGAGGGACAAGGGCCATAAAAATGAGTTTCATAAAGGATCTGAATACAATCAGTGAAATATATATAAAGAGGTTTCACTACATTCAAATGTTGTAAAAAAACAAAACAAAAACAAAACATACTTAAAGTGAGCTTGAGCTGCTTGATGGGAGATCAGTACGTTATGACACAAAGAGCAGCGGACACTGAACACTACATCTTTGCACAAGGCGATGAGACGATTCTTGACATGTTGAGGGACAGGGACTGGCAGCGGACTTCCTGTGGGTTTTTTTAAAATCAAATGTAAAATAAAATGCAAATTGGCTCATTTAGCTACTTTCCAGTATCTAAGATCTTCTAGAACCACACAAACAAAAGTAACCTGAGTAAATATAAAATGCTGTTTTTAAGTAATGATTTTATTTATTAGAGGAAAAAAAAGAAAAGAAAAGAAAAAAAATGACCTCTTAAGGCGAGTGAGTCTTTGAAGTGGCTTTCGGCTGACATGTGCTGGAGACACTCGTCTCTGAGGTTGAAGAGGTTGTAGCAGGCAGGACATGCAAAACACACAATTCGCTGATACATCTGGTTGATGCTATGACCATCGGCATTAGATGAGGACACCTAGTAACCAAAACAGTTCTGAATTATTACACCATGCAGGGATTCAGGCTGCAACTTCTAATTGCACAGTCAGAAAAGTGCACAGACCTTCGACTTAACGTGGTTCCTCCAGGATTCTTTGGCCTGAAAATTCTTTCCACATGCAACACAGGCAAAAAACTCTGATGGACTTCCTTTAAGATTGATAGTCGGGTCACATGGGGAGTGATCAAACCTGCATACAAGAGCTTTTACTCAATACATGTGCAAGAGACAACCATTTTTTGTGAGGAAAACAGTTAAGCCGCTACACCAAGACACTCACGAATGAAGAATTATTACCTTTTCAAGTGTCCATCAAGGAGGGAAGCATTATCATAAACTCGACCACAGTTAATTACTGGACAAGTATGCCTAGTTGAGATAGTTCTGTGGAAAGAAGCTCTTTGTCTTCCCTCGGAACCAGCACTGATCGCTCCAGGTTTAAGACCTAGATAAACACAATATTGCAGTATGTTAAGTCCCACAAGCCACTCCACTGACAACTATAACAGAAAATTGCACCAATAAATCATTGATTTGACCCCGGTGGATGCAAGCCACTCTACACCACTAGAAGGTTTGTTTAGAATTCATTCAAAACATTTCAAGCCATTGTGTTTACAGATAGACAGAATAACATGTACACATGCAAACACTACCAAAAACATGACCTCCTTGGCAGAGGCAATTAGCATACTGATAGAAATGTAAAAAACAAACCAAAAAGACAAAAACAAACAGCAACTACGTGACAGGAAAATGTTTTAAAAGTCGTTCTACTTATTTGAGTAAAACAACTACAACAGATTTCTAATCCCGATCAATAATTACCTGGCATCTTTAACCACATGTCTACACAACGTTTGGCTTCCTGATTAATCCCATTTACAGCGCCAACAGCCAGCTCCTGTTGTCCATGAGCTTTTTGTAGGATCTGCTTCTCCTGAAAAAGGGACAAAGACGTAACACGTAAGATATTTGCCTCACATAGAAAACACAAAACAAAACAAACAAACAAAACAACATATCAGTGAAAACCAGCCAACTTTTTAATGTTGGTTCTCCAAGTAATGTTGCATGTTATGAATAGACTACCTTCCCCATTCTTTGTGCCCACAGGGGGGCACTGCTGCTCATAAAGTTGGGCTTAATCTACCCATACACTAACCCAGTAAAATCTTGGTGAGGATCTAAAGTTGAGTTTAAATTTCATGTTCTTTGTGAATATGTTAATGAGCACATGTATGTGTTAGCAATTTAAAATTCATAGTAAAATTTATTTTACAGCAGTTCACATAAAGCATAAGGCAATGCATCTTCTACTTTCCTGCTGTGCATAAAAAAAAAAAAAAAAAAAGGTACAGATCTGAATGGAAACAGTGAAAACAGAATCAATTTTCTGACAGGCTAAATGATTAATGAAAGTCCAACAAACAACAAATGACAGTGGCTCAGTTTATTTGTCAACAACCTTACCTTGAATGCTCTGCATTTATCTGCTCGTTCCTTTTTCTGTACAGCCACTTGGTGTGCCAGTCTGTCCAGGGTAGATGTAACACGTGCTTTATGTCGGCTGATTTTATCTTCAAGCTACAATTGAAAGAAAGAATGTGTTTTTAAGAAAAAAAGGATATTAACATATGAATTAAAAGGATTAAATAACCAAATGATCTGTTTAAAAAAAACAAAAAAAACAACTTACTGTACTGGGCAATGATGAACATCCCTCATCCTCACTGTCACTCAACAGGTCAATACATTCCAATACTGGTCTGAGAGGGCCCTCCTGCATTTAAAAAAAAGAAAAAGAAAGAAAAACATCCACACTATTTCAGGATTATAAAACACATCTAAAGTCCAAATTATAAGGACCTGGACAGTATGAGACATCAGTGAATTGAGAGAAAAAATAGCAGTCTGTTTATTAGGCTTCATTAACGTGACAGTGAACAATGCCACTAGTTTGAAAACCAAAATGTTATCATTTTCAACTAATATTTATTTAATAGAGCCAGAGTGCATATGACTTACTGATACAAACTCGACTTCTTTTTCCACCTCATCTTCATCTGCGTCAACTGGAGAGGACATGCTCCTAAAGGTAACGGGGGTAACGGGAAGATAACACACGTTTTCAAGCTGGAGTACGTACTTATAAAGCTTAGCGACAGTTCTTCGGACAACACAGTAACAATTATAATTACCTCTTTTGGTGCAATTAGCTTAACAGTTACGTTTAAGCTAAGCCTGAACAACACAGACAGTTAGGCAAAGGAAACAGTAGCAGCTGGACAGCTTAGGTCTCGTAGCAAATATGCGAGACGTTGAGCAAACGAATATTAGCATGCACCTTTTTTTGAAAACTTCTTGTCGTCGTCAAGCCTTTTAAAAGTAGGAAAATACGACTTGCTTTAACGAGGGTCACCCGTGTAGAAATTCAACATGGGGGCATAGTTTCTTCCTCGTTTCGCCACCTCATTTAGTACTTCTCTTCGGTGCTGCCTCTCATGTGGGAGCTGCTCTACAGCAACTATTCAACGACTTAAATCAGTGTTGTTGCAGTATACCTGTTAACCAGCGGCGGCAGGAGTGAGCTGCGAGCTTCTAAACAGCACTTCAAAAGTGGAAAGAAGAAGAAGTTACGCGCCACTACACTATGGTGGTGCGTTCACGGGCTGCATGAAGTTCAATGATCATAGTATGTAAATCAAAGCGATTTTTACACACATTGACATGATCGAAGTTAAAAAGCCCTACATGTCACCGAGAATTCACTCATCTTCTGCTGGGGGATTGTTCTACCAACCATACTCTGGTGAAGACTATTATTAGCAGTGATATCTCCACTCTGAAAGAAATAACTCATGGGTCCCAAACACTCACTGTGTGAGATATGCAAGATAATATTATGTTGTGTAATGTTAGATTTAAAAAAAAATAAAAACTGCAAACGAGTGTTTGCAGTTTTGGCGTTTTCACACCGCTTAACTAATGTCCGCTTCGTAGGCTATTACTGGAAGTGTTTCTGAAACTAAAACCCCCATTCCCACAAGGTGCTACACGACGTTCTCTAAAAAATAAATGGATGCCGACGAGGGGCTAACGTCCGGTAAAACCGATCAAATACAGCATAACTGAGACTCATAGTTTAAATTAAGATAAGCATCGCATTACCTGTGCCTGTGTTGCTCACTCTGTCAGATTGGTAGCTCACTGCTACAACATCCCAAATAAACGTAAACGCAGCTAGTCCGGACGTCATGTATAGCGGGTGCGGTTTTTTTGTTCGCAGAGTGTGCGCCGCGTGGACGGAGCTTGGGCTTGCTACAAAATACAGGAGACAAGAACAAAGTCCGCCTCTGCGCTCTTATCTAATCCGGGTCGAAGCGCGATGATGTTACCAACTACAACTATTTTAATATTCTAGTTATCCCCGCCAGAGGCGCCAACTTTACCTAGATTCATATTTATGTATCATATTTAACATCGTTTAGTGGAGAGATGAATTGTACACCTTCATATACATAAACACCAAACACATGTGTAAATAGCAGCATTACACGGTGCTCATCTGCGCCCTTCTCTACCACGTTGAATGCAGAATACACATCTACTCTATTCTGTAATTCTAGTTTCATCATGCATTGATTTGCAAATCTCATAAACAAATATTTTATTCACAATAAAAAAAGTATAACACATCTCAAAAGGGTGGGGATAGGGCCATGTTTACTGCTGTGTAGCATGCCCTCTTCTTTTAAAAGGAGTCTGTAAACGTTTAGGTTCTCTAATGAGTCCAATTGTTGGACTTTTGGGAGAGGAATCTTTTCCAATTCTCTTCTTATATAGGATTTTAGTTGCTCCACATTCCTGGGTCTTCTTTGTTTTATGTTATTTCGTGATGTGTCAAATGTTGTCAGTTGGTGAAAGTATAGAGTTTAGTGTCACCTTGTTGAAATATGCACACCTTACAACATTGATTGTGGCCTTCCAGATGTGCAACCACAGAACAGTTTTGTACTTTAAAAGAGTCAATTTTAAGGGAGCTTTGTCCCAGATCAGACAGCAGCATTTCTGGATCATGTTCACATAAGGTTTTCTTGTTTGCATGCCTAAGCTTTAACTTGCATTTGTGGATGGTACTGTGAACTCTGTTCAAAACACATGCAGTGATTTCCATAGCAGGATCATCAGGTTCGTAGCAGCGTTGTTTGAGGGCCCAAATATCGCAGGCATCCAATTTTGATTTTCTGTTGATGATGTTATGCACTGTAGACAATGAAATATTCAAGGTCTTCACAATTCTACACTGAGGAACGTCATTCTGAAACTGTTCCACATTTTTTAACCTCGTTTTTTGCCGACTGGTGAACCTATAGCCATCTTTACTTCTGAAACACTCTGTTTTGACCTGTTGGCACTGAGCCTAGTCCCTTGCAACATGCTACTCCAGCTGTTTCTTTTTAGCACCACCTCCAGGCTTTTGTTGCCCAAATCCTGACTGTTTCTAGATGTGCTGATGACATCAATAATAATAATGGTTTTTTTCATGAAATAGTAAAATGTCTTCGTTGAAAGATTAGATTTTTTATAATGTTCTATTGTGACTAAAAAATTCAGTTACAATCTGTTTTTATCTACATTTTATACAGCATCTTACTTTTTTGGATACGGGGTTTCATTCTGTTCTGTTCTCTTCTATTTATTAAAACTCATATGTTACATATTTGACACAGGCAATATGATATCACTGCATATATGACAATATGGAGTGATATTTATAGCAGGCCATGTAGTTAGAAAGCTAAAGCCAAGCACACAGACATAACCAGGATTCAAACAAGGTGAAAGAAGGTCTGTAGGTTGTGTTTTGTTGTTGTTGCTGCTGTTTTATGACAAATGATAACACCTTCAGACATTTTAGTATAGCCTTGTGCAATCTAGGGCATCAGTTGCAGTTTGTAAGTACGCAGCTTTTACAATAACTTATAAAGCTTACATTTTGTAACACAGTTTAATTCAATAATACTGAAAGCTGTACTCTTAAACATCAAAGATGACCTGATGGATAATGAGAACTAATTATTTTACTTGAAAAATAAAATGTCGATTTTTATGTCTAACTATTGGGATGATTATATTTGTAAGTTGGTAAATGTATGAGTGACACATACAACTATACATATGTTGTTATACGTAGGTGGAAAACTATTTATTTACTAGTCTAAGAATTTAAATAGAATAGTTGTAATTTACATACCTACGCCCACAATGTGCGGTGTTGTATAAACACGTGTTTTTCTCCTGCCACACTTTGCTTGTCTGAGTCTTTCATTTAGCAGAAGGAGAGATGATGTCATCTCACCCCAAAATTACATAACCCGTGTTGGCTTATGATCAGAGTTTCTGCTCGCTCTAATCCTCAAAGTATCTGTGCATAGGACCTGCCTCATCTCAGCACCTATCATACATTTTAAAACCATACTGGGTAGACCTGCTCTACAAAATACAAACGATATTTCATTTCGGGCCAAAAACATGCTGTATGTGTATACAGTGGCGATGACACTCTAGATCACATTTAACAATATTAAAGAAATATATATCCACCCTACTAGTGCAGTACATCCACGGGTCTACACGGATTAGTGTTATTTACTATTGAAGCTTTATTCGTGTGGGCAGCCCCCTCTGCAGCAGATTACAGTGATGCTGGGATGAATCTGCTGACTCTCCCTGCCCCTGTTAAAAAAAATAAATAAATAATTTAAAGTGGCGTCTCTGCTGAGTCATGCATTGTACCCCACAATAATGATATCAATAGTCTGGGCTGTCCTTTCTGGACCTGTGCGCTCTCCACGGTTTACTGTGCGATGCTTCACGTATGTCAGTGAGTGTCTTTATTCTCTTGCCGAGTTATCAGCGACATAACGGCAGCGGAGGAGCCGGCTGTCTGAGGCTGCCAGATCTGCCCTATATCTCGTCTTATGATGATCGCTGCGGCGTTTTTGGTCCTACTAAGGCCGTACAGTATTCAATGTGTGCTGCTGTTGTTGTTGCTTTTGCTGGGGACTATTGCGACAATTTTGTTTTTCTGCTGCTGGCATCGCAGGCTTCGTAATGGAAAGCATCCAATAAAATCTGTGCTCTCTGGACGCCCCAAGAACCGCGGTGAGTAGCGTACAGGCCAGCCGCATCTTCTCCTCCTGACAGCTCAGGGTACATATATTCATGTAGCCTACAGACATTAGAGATACGTGTAATCGTTCATAGTCTGATTATGTTTATCTTTTGTATATAAAAGCAGAGTCATCACTGTTAACGCCTGTTTGGGCTGTAAGACTCAGAGGTGATGCTGTGCGTAAAGTAACCTGAAGCATCTTAAACTTGTTATTACTTCTGACTAAATGCATATCTCATAGCCGAGCTGCAGTCATTGCAATGTTTTACATCCTAACATCTTTTTTGTAACATCTGTTATCTGTCTTATAGTTGGCCTGCGAACGCATCATTTTCGATCAGAGGTAGGATGAACTTTTTACATAATGGCTTTGTCACCTAATAGCCAGGAGGAATGATCACTTGTGTTAAAGTGAGACTACATTTAAGCTTTAAGCTGTGATTTAACCAACGCTTCACCTTAAAGAGCGTTTCTTTTAGACTTTTATCGAGGGCTGCATGGCTATTTTAGGGTCTATGCTGTGCGCAGTGCGCATGTGTCATCAATAAATGATGTGGGTGATATTGCAGTTTCACTACTGTTTTTCCCCAGAAACACATGAGTTAGGGCTAACTCTGAGTCTACAGAAACCGCTTTTTTTTAAACGATCCACAATATCATTATGTTAAATGTCATTTGGTGCTGACGACTCAAAACACGAAGACCATTTTCTGTTGATCCGTTTCCGTTTTAAGCTTTTTTGCTTTCAAAATAAAAGTATGGTTTAAGAAAATAGCCATGTAAGTACTAAGCTTTTAGCCTGGAAGAGAATGATTACGAATAAAAATAAGCGCTGCAAGAGCTATGCTAAACTAAAAATTAACATTATGTTATGGATAAAGCTGTTTTAGTAGCCGGTTTTAATCTTCCTGACCTGGCCTATGAAAGAGATAGCCTCTTTTTAATTACAATTGCAACTATAGAGTTGTTGGAAACTAATGACAGTGTAAGGTTTTAGTAAAGCTATTCTTTATTTCAAGTGCAACATTGGCAGACCAGTGTTATGGCCAACCACACTGCTATAGAATAGAATGCAGTCCTTTTGTTTTTATATTTGCAAAACCAAAAGCTTGCCTTCATTTGTAGGTCATGTTATTGAACCACATGATACAGAATCCCTACTGACTCAGTACTTTAGCTGGTAGGGATTCAGTATCATGTTCAAGGACATCAAATGCAGGGCAGTTTTAGAGCCTTAATGTTGTAAAACAGTGTCCTCAATCTTTAAGAAAACTTGAGATAAATGTAATTTCAAAAAGCACATTTTCTCTTCAGAGTGACTGAAGTTTCTGTGTGATCAGCCTATAAAGTAACAGCATCCCACCTCTACTTTAAACCTGAACTGCAAACGCTGTAATTCTTCATAATCTAACACAGCTTTTAACTTCTTATGCTAAGGTATGCCTAATGCATAATCTGTTACCAGCTTGACATGTTCATGTTCCCCAGGGCTTCAGGCACAGTCCACATCGCCCGAGAAGGAGCATACATGCTCGAGTGACAGAGGAAAAGCCCAATCTGGTCGAGGTTCCTGAAAGTGAACCCGATTCATCGTCATCTCTAAGAAAACGCAAAGTGAAGAAGAGAGTCCTGCCAGAATTTTACCAGTCTGTACAAGTCACGCCTACACGTAAACCTGTAGGTACCCCGCTTCACTGTTACCATTAAGAGTAATGATAACACAATACGCTGGATTTGCTTGCTCCCCTCAACAGGAACATCACAATGTACATTTGATTCTGGAAAAGGAGTGCTAACTTGCTCTAGGGCAAAGGGGAGATGCTTATTTAAGAAACCTGACACTTGGGTGTGCTGTTGAATGGTGGGTTTCTTCCCAAGAAATGAAACGTTGCTGTGCTGGTACTGCAGGGTGTCTTGTTCAGTTTCTAATCATCATAATCAAGACCAAACATTTAAAGATTTATTTTTTTTTACTGCCAATCCGCTACCTGTACAGGACATAGTGAAGAATTGAAATACTGTCTCTCCCTAGTCTTACTATAAAGAAGAATTAAGAAAAGATAAAGGACACTCTAAGGAACTACTGCCACTATGTAGAATAGTGTCAGTGGTGCAAGATATACATTAAATAAAAAAAATAATAAAGTAGCCTTTGAGCTGTACATGGACAGTAGTGCAAATAATCAACAGCAGCATTTACATTTAAAAATTAAAAAAAAGATATTTACCAACAGATCCTGTAATCTTTGCTTTAAATATTTTTCCCCAGAAATTAAAAAGTACATGAACTCAACAGAAATAAAGTATTCTATGGATATGCCCCATGCCGCGGTGTTTTAAAGGAGCTGCATCATTAAAAAGGTTCAGTGGACTCAACAATCCAAACATATTTCACTTAATTATAACAATAATTATAGTAATAAACTCTGGTTTTGCTGCAGCTTGAAGTTCACAAGTGAATCACCGGTTTTATTAGATTTTATGACTCCTTAAATAATTTGAATTAGTCATCCTAGCCTGCACGCTAGTGCGTGCCTTTGGAAGCATAATATGGTACGCTCCCTGTGCCCTTTAACTCACCGCAGTTTTAGATCTTCACCTTTTCCACATCTCCACCTTCTTTGTGTTATCTTGTCTGTGAGCTGCACTGCTTGAGAACGCGACTGGGCCTGTTGTCCTTCAATACTTTTGCCACTTTCAGATTGTGCTGGTAAAAAATTACAGTAAGGAAAGACAGGGACAACATTTGACCCAAAGACCGAGTGGGTGGGGGGATAACGTATGATTACAGGAGTACAAAGCAGAAGAAGGAGGGGACCTCCCCTTAAAGAAGGTGACTTACAGAAACAAAAGGTGCAACCACATTAAAGTCCTTTGGTTTGATGCCCTTTCTTTATGTATTGCTCCTCCAATCTGGGAATATATATTTGAATTCCTGAGACAGAAATTCTGATTTCACAAAATCATCTCATCTGTGGGTGTTTTTGAATGTGTCTGATTCAAATGTGACTGCATTGAGAATGTTAAATACACTAACCAGCTTTACATTGGAGTTGTTTAGTATGAGTGTATAAATTTAGACTGACAAACTGTCCAAAGGATCATATTGATCTCCTCACCCCTATCACTGGTGCAGACTCCACCAATAGTTGTTTGTTGTGTTGCAATACTGTAGATAACAGAAACACTTTTGTGCTTTTTACTATTTAACTGGTCAGCAGACAAGATGAATAACAACTTGACTGGAGCCAACTATGAGGAAAGACTTATCTATGAGATGTAGTCATTTGGCTTCTGAACCAGATGTTTTGCTGCCACCAGTTAACATTTTATGTGACGTTTTATTTATACATTTGTTATGCAGGTGAAATGTTTAACCAAGGATTAAGAAAAAGATAAATGATGCCATGACACAATCTTGTTGGTTTAACAACACAGCAAGAAAAGGAGGTTTGCAAATTACTTGAATCACAATGAGAATAACAATTAAGAGATGAATGCAATTATGAAAACAACAAGATCAGTGAGCACGGGCCTAATTCAGGCCACAATACATCATTTATAATGTGTTTACATGCCTAGCTCACAACAGTGTGTTTAAAATGAATAATCCACCATGGTTCTCTTGTTGTGATAAAACCAAATGTTCTTTGTGTATTTTTTTTAATAAACATGTAATCTATATAAATGACACTGACCAGCAGCAGAATACAGCTTAAACAAGCAATTTCAGCCCAGTGTTGATTCAAACCAGGTCGTGAGTGGAAAAATTTGGTTTCTTTTACAGTAACCAAAAGAAGTCTTCACCGGTAAAGAGTAACCTTCGTGATGATCATGCTCATATTATTTTTAGCACCAGTAACAGCTCTTGGGCAAAGATTATGAGGTTTTAAAAAGTAATAAAGAATCATCTACTTCCCCAAGTGATGTGAGAGTGGATCTAATATTTCAGCTAGTCTTATGCCTGTAATTTTCTTTAAATGAAACTAAGTGCAAACGGACTTCTGAGAACATGCTTTTATTCCAGTAGTAAGTTAGTACTAACTTTCCTCGAATCGTGCAGTTGTTTTGCATTTTATGAGTAGGAATTATGAAGAGAGCTGATAAAAACTGCAACACTAAGCTGCACTTTTTAGGACTGATCTCATCCTGATGAAAAGTGATGCGACAATTAAAAAAAAAAAAGGCTGCTAATATTAACAGCATGTTGCTTTTATCAGCTCTGCAGACAGCCATGAAAGCAGCGGCTATTTTAAGCCACAAATCACTTTCTGTCACTCCAAAGAAATAATATCCTCCACTTTCACAATCTGTGCAGAAGCTCTAGGTTTACCTTTTAATAACACAGGACTAAGAGGAAGGCAGACCTCTTCCTTTCCTGTGCACAGATTATCTGTTTCAAGTGTCATTAAACTGCACTTTTGTCACTTAAGTGGTTGAAGTTGCTATAACTTTGCCCCACCCTATCCACTGGGCTGTGCTTGCCTGTATTTGTTCTCTTGCCCAACCTCAGGTGTGTTAGGGTGCAGCAAGGAATTGCAAAAGAAGGTAATTCATTTACCAGTCCTGCCTTTGAGCGTTTTTGTTGTGACTTGTGTTACAAAAGGAGAATGTGTGAGAACTGAACTAATTGGTCAATCCTGGAACTAAATGTCAGTTAATTTGGTTTTGTTCTAAAATATATATTTCTGATTTAATATTTAAACCAAGTGTGTCGTGTTGTGCAACCGCTGGATTCTGACTAGCACAGTGGTTTACTCTGTTTAACACTTCAGTGTCCATCCGCACGTAATTGTGTAACTGTGTGCAAAGTCAGAGCAGTGACCCAGGGGGGTCTGTTGTGGAGTCCTCGCCATGGTAATTAGTGGGATTACCCCCCGTCTTCATATTAACCCCGCGTTTAAGGTCGCTATTTGTAGCAACACATCAGATTTGTACAAGGATGGCGCTCTAACACCGCCGTCGCTGCTCCTGGAGCTGCTGTTGTTGGCTACCGGGTATGACGCGCAGACACATGCATTCTGCTCTCCCATCACGGTCCAGCTTTGCCTCGACAACACACAGCGTATCATCCCTCCAGCCCTCTGGAGATCTGACATCACCTCACATCTTTAATGCTCCGACAAGGAACGAACGCGTGGCCGGAGCATCACTCAAAGGGCGTGGCACCTTGTGAAAAATGTCTATGAAGTCTGAAAGCTAATAACACGCATAAGGATTCTTTTCTCTTTTTTTTTGCCTTTCTTCCAGCTGACAGGTCTCCATGTATACAGTGGTAAGTGTTGTCATTGACCTGGCGGGGGAGCCAGATACTATTGATTTCGCATCGCTTTCATTTGCCTCGTTCGCTTATTGTTACGGGTCATTTGGAGTTGGTGGATCAAGTGTGCGTCCTCACACCTAACGTGCCCATATTTATGCACCTTGACCCGCGATGGTGAGGCGGGGAGGGGATGGGTTGTGAACGTTTTAATTGCTTAGCTGTGTTTCTCATACATTTCAAGACAAGCATTGTTCTTTCCACCCTTATCCCCATTTTTCTTTTGTCTCACAGAGCTCCAGTTCGGGCAATCCTTCCCTACACTGCTCCATGTCTTCCTCGGCGGATTTTTCGGACGAGGATGAGTACAGTCTTAAATCTGGATCGGCGTCTCCCGCACCCGGAGACACTTTACCCTGGAACCTGCCGAGACATGAGCGGTCCAAGAGGAAAATCCAGGGAGGATCCGTGCTGGATCCGGCGGAGAGAGCTGTGCTCAGGATCGCAGGTGAGGGGGAGTCTCCTTAATATGAAGTTATTAGATAGCAATGTGCAGTAAGGACAAAAACCGTCTTGCGATATGTTACAATCCCCACATATGATGTATTTAGAGGAAAAAAATGACAGACCTCCTTAAGTTTATTATTTTCTCGTGAGCTCAGGTTTATTTGGGGACAAGCTTGTCTGTAGTGACGTGGATCTGTGGCACATGTGATGGTATTTTGGTCTACCTGTTTTCTGCTTTTAGACTGATGCTTTAAACCCAACCAACAAAATTTTGATTGTCTAGTGTAGTTTTAACATTTGTCCCTTGTTATTAACCAAAAAGTAAAAATTTATTATAATAATTATAATAATAATTTTTTAAAATGTATTTGCTGATATGCACAGTCACAGTACACGTTTATTGGCGCCGAAGTGGGTAATTAAAGCTTTTTATCCCCCTGCCATGGGCTGGCAGTTTCTTCACACTTGATAAGTTGATCGGAAAACTTGTTTTATAGCACGTAAGCATTTTATAATGATACTTTGACTCTAATTAACGCCGTAAAATACGAGAAATAGCGTTTCAGATACAGATTGTCATGCGTGACGCGTTCAATGAAAGCTGGGTATCCGTAGATTTAATGTAGAGCTTATGTCGGCGACAAAGATAAATATACGATTTCAAACGTTTTGTTTGGGCTAAATCAGCCAAAACCGCTCGGACACGCGATAGCTACACGGTCTCTATTTGGAGAGGCTGACAAGAATAGGCGTTTATTTTTGCGCACTCTAAAAAAACGAGCAGTTAGCATGATTCAGCCCAGTTTTAAAATCCTACTGAGATGAGGTCCTTCCGGTTTAATGAAAATCACTCGCGATAAGATTTTGAAATGGCTTTAATTTATCCTTAAAGCCAGTATTGATTTAAGTGACATGCTAAAAAAATGAACCTTAGGTTGTTTTTTCCAGTGTAGCCTGTACGACAGTCATTCCTATCAATCTGGTGAAGTCCGGAGAGGAAGTGTCGCCTATTGGTCGGAGCGCAGACAAGGGAGGGTTGTAGGGCGTTTCCTTTCGTACAACAACACCGCCGATTACACTCTGAATCCACACACATACACACGCACGCACACACTCACTCGTGCTGTGTCCCTGTCCGTCGCTGGTGAATGTCCAGTTTGGGAAGCCCGGGTTATGGCTCAGTACGCACCGCCGGCTTATGCGCTTTCGGACGAACAGGAATACCTCCAAGCTTATGAGGATGTATTGGAAAAATACAAAGGTAGGAGAGTCAGTGTTGAATGGATATGTGTCAGCTTTAGGGCGAAGAAGAAATTGCCTGATTGCTGCTTGACAGTTCAACAAATGTCAGCCTGCTCCCCCCGTTCTCTCTCTCTGGTGACTGGCTGGTGTTAGTGTCTTTATCACTGCTGTGGAAAAAGTGGGAATATTTCCTGCATGACATCACATTTAGGTTGATTTTGAATAGTCCAAACAAAGGGTTTTTGTCATCATAGTTGTTCACTAAATAGGAGGCTTATTAATTATTTTATTTAGCTGTTATATTAAAAACATTAGTCTTGAAATATGTTTAGGAAAAACTCTGATTGCAAGCGTCAAGGTCCAAGTGGATAAAACAAGTCTTCAGTATGAGCAAATCATATTTTCAAAATGTAAATTATTATTATTATTGTATGTTTAAAATGATCTCGCTTACAGGAATGAAATTCAAATGTCTGGTGCTTCAGACCTGGCAGGACAATGACATAGCAGGCTACGCGTCAGCTCTCATCAGTAGCTTTTCTGGCTGCTCCTTTTGGGTCTATCTCATTAAATAGAACAAATCCATCACACATAAAGGGCTAACTTCATTCAGCATATATGCGACGGCTAGATCTTGACATCTCATAATCATGCATTCTCGTAGCAGGCCTCTGGAGATCCGGTAGGGCAAAATTCAAACAGACAGTCGTGCTTTCAACTCTTGTATTTCCTGTTCATTGAATCTGAAGCATCAGAACAACATGTAACTATTACTATACCCTGTTGTACCAGATAGTTGTTGCGAGTATGTTCTCTCAGCTGTTGAGTATTTTAGCCAGCAGGCACAGTCAGCTGTGGTATAAGGCTTAAACGCCCCGACTGCACTCTAATGGGATCATATGATGTAGCATCATTAGGAATCTGTGGCTGGTGTCTTCCGGCAGAAGAGCTGCAATAAGACAACAAGCAGACTTATTTTTGAGTGTTCTTTTGCCATCACAGCTAGTCTGTGATCCGCTGTAGATGTTATAAACTGATTTTAGGGAAAACGTTAACTCTGCATCAACAGTTGCATGAAATATGAACTTATCAAGGAAGGGTAAGGTGCTTCTTTTCTGTTTTCCTCATCATTTTAAGAAACTATTTTGCATCAGTCTGAAGCATTGTCATTGCAGAATAATGCTTATATGTTACTGTTTAACCAGTTTATCACTATGTCAAGAAAAATGAAATAGGTTTAGTGTCCTTGTTTTGGACTTATTGATATTATTCTGCACAGAATTGTTTGGACAGACAGACCCTGGTTAAAACTTAAGGTTTGTTTGTGAGTTTTCTTATAGCCAATCTATTTTGGTTACGTTCTGCACTTCATTGGAGAAAAAAACAACAAAATTTGACGGTTAAAGTAAAAAGATTTTCAGTATTTATTTACCAGAGTCTGTTAAAGAAAGCAGAAACACATTACTTATGAGCTGAAGTGATTCTTTACAAAGTTCTGGATTGTTTGCATCTGCAGTTTTACACAACAGGAGCAGTTTGATGAAATTACTGGATTGACTTGCCTTAATAAGTCGTGTTTATAAGCGGATGATATCCATATGGAAAAGAAATAGAAAAAAACTTATAAAAGACTTGCATCAGATGTGGCCTACTTTATATAGTGATTCATATAAGGCTTATATGATTTACTCATGAAAGTGGCCACTTTCATATATTGTTTTAGGAAGTATCCAAAACATAGAAGTTTCATTTATATAATTTTTCTAGGGATCTTATATCTGTTTTCACTCTTGTATGCTCTTCAAACAAGTTTCACACAAGACAGATACAAACTTTATAAGATTTATATATATCTTTTCCATATGGGTAACGCTGATAAATCTCTTTAAATCAATCCTGTGCAACCTTTTGTTCATTAAGTATGTTGTTTTCTTCCGAGCTGAGACATTTTTCCATTGGACATTGTCTAAAAATCGCTTTATTTTTTATTTATTTCCAGTTGATACGATCACAGCCTGAAGCGTCTCTCCATGTGATGGCCAGAGTATCAAAGAGTCGCTTTTTCATAGCAAATTCATCAACAGTAACTAAGCAAACACAGACCAGTAAACAGAAAAGCCAGTGAGCAGGCTAAGAGACAGATTTTTGTTTGTTTTGTTTTCATTTTTACCTGTTGAAATTCAGGCTGTTGTTATATTAATCCACGCACACTAGGCCTCCGTGACGTGAGGAAACATTTTGGTGTGCGATAACATTTCTCAGTAGTGCAGTGATGACAAGATTTGTGACAAGTAAAGAAATAATGAAGTGTGCATGTTAAGTATACACTTCTATACTGTGCCTTCAGCTTTAAGACTTAACCATGAATACTCTGCGCTCACTGAATAAAGCTATTAGATAAATTATGTCAAACATGTTATTAGTGAAAATAGAATAGTGGTGCAGTTTTGATGCTCCTTGTCAGCTTAGGGCTTTCTGTGTGGAGTTTGCATGTCCTCCCTTTGTTTCTGTTGGTTTTCAGTGGATGCTCTGCCTTCCTCCCACTGTCCAAACATGCTTGTTAAGATAATTGGTGATTGGTGTGTATTATCTGCGATGGACTGGTGCTCTGTACCCTGCCTCTTGCCCTATGACAACTCTGATAGGCTCCTGCAACCTCTAAGAAGATAAGCAGTTTAAAAAAATGGATGGGTAGATAATGCTGCACTGGGTCACTGCTGAGTGTGAATGCTTTGTTCAGTAAATAATAACTTTTATAATTGTTTGGTATTTATCACTCATGCTTATAATGCAAACACAAGGAACGTATACGTTTATTATGCTGATTATTGTCCTTACACTTTTGGCTTTAATATATTATATTACCTTCTGTACACTTTACCATTGAAGAGTTAAATCAATTTACAAACATACTGTGGTTCTGAGCTAATGTGAGTTCATAGGTCTTAGAATTGCCACAATTGCCATCAAATGAGGGCAAGTATGTTGCTGTTATTATACCTGATGTAGGAATGTGGCACTAATTAGGTACTTTCACTAATAATACGTTAAACAGAGCGACTGCTTTGGGTTGAACTGAAATTCAATGCAGGGTACACATACAAAAGACTGTAAACTCGAGGAATGAGTTAAAGACATGTTTTTTAGAAACATGCAGTGCTTAATGGCACTGGGCAGTGGCTGTATGGGATCACACTGTTCTAGCAGAGCCTGCTTGGTAGGCTGTCAGGATGAAGGGGCCACTGGGTTTCTTAACAGCTGATGATCCTTCGAAATCAGGAAAGATTTAATGGATTAACCATTAGGTGGTTCAGTCAGCTTTTCTTGCAGTTCATTTTGTTCTTAAGAAGTTTGATGGCCTGGATGGTTTTATTACATTGGAGGAACAATGTAATAATTGAAATAAGAACCCCACATGCACATGTTTTGCCTGCTGATAAAGGAGAATCTTGCTGGAAATGTTTATTTAACCAGTAAACCTTACAGTACACATACATTTTTGTTTGCAGATTTAATAAAGCACATTACACAAAATCCTCCAATTTTGTAATAAATTTTCAAGAAGATGTGTACTGTAACCAGCTAGGTACTAAAAATCTGTGTTATTTGCAAGTACTCATACAAAGCACTGAACCAGTCTTTAGGATGCCTGTTCTGTTTTTTATTAGGGTGTGGTCTGCCAGTGTGTCTGTCAGATTTCTCTCTGTGAGTCTCTGTGCTCTTCATTATGACTTGCAGGACTATTGCAGATACTTAAAAATATCTTCATATGATTTAAGCTAACCCCTTTTAATATTTTTATTGCCTTGTTTTATCACACACAGAGGCAAGTGAGAGCTTTGCATGTTTTGCACAGTCACTGCCTTTGTCCACCCTCCTGGGCTGTGCAGCCCAACCCCTTTGCTCTATGTCGACAGCCCACTCATCACATTCAAATGGCCTAGTGGCCCACACACAAAGCAGGCTGGCTGTATGGAGACAGTCTGCTACCGTACAAAAGATACTTTGTTTTAATGGAAGCAAGATACAAGTTGCAGACACATGTTCATGTGCCATGGTGATTAAGGTGATACTCCTGAAATTCATTTATTTATAGGAATTTATTTAAAGGAAGAAAATGAGGTTTGTCCTGCCATATTATGCATCTGATAGCTGCAGATTCATTTGCTCATGACGGAAAAATTACATTAGATTTCTGGATCAGTTTCTGATTTCAGCTTTATCATCTTTTTCTTTTTTTTCCCGCGTCCTGTTCGGCATTGTTGTCTTGAACTGTTGTCTGAAGGCCAAAAAATGCCAAACAGATGTACTTTCACAAGTGAAGCCTTACGGCTTTCACTATAATTGTCCACTTGATAGTCATATTTTATTAGAACTTAACTAGTTTTTTATTATTTTGGATTATTACAACCATAACGGACGAGACTGGGGAGCGGAAAAGGGGAAAAAAAGGAAAGAGAAGTTGGGAAGAAAGGAGAAGGAGAAGAAGGGAAAATAGAGGACATGAAAAGGGATAAAGAAAGAAAGCAGAGCAACCACAGCAACAACCAATATATGCATAAAAAACAATGTTACTGGAAAACACACAGTAATAATACAAGATTTTTTTAGAGGCAGCAGCAGCCCAAGATAGTGTGTTTGTCAATACCTGCGTGAACACCTGTGTGAACACTTTTATGTACACCTGTTTGTGTGAGTGCGCTTGTGTTCGTAATGTTTCTCCATGTAAGTGGGTAGCTGAGGACCTGAAGCAGACATGAAGGAGACCTGGGCTCCAGACATCCTCAGGCCCCCCAGAGCACGAGAGCTTCAGTAGGACCACCGCAGGTACTACCGCGGCCCCGACTCAGAGAAGAGCAGAGGAGAGACCCAGCATCCATGTTGCAGAAGCACCAGATGGCTGCAGTGGTGCACTGGAAGCCAGCTATCCCAGAGCAGACCGAGCTCTGGGCCCAGAGACCAGAGACCCAAGGGCACCCCAGCCCCTAGCAGAGGCTCATCCCCTAGCCCCTAGCAGAGGCTCACTCCCAAGGCCCACCAAGTGGCCCTTGGGAGTGAGCCAGTACACACCAGAGCACCCAGCACCCAGCCCCAGACCCCGAGAAGTACTAATGCACCAGTCCATGGGGACACCAGCCACGGGCAAGGAATGTAGCTTGGGAAAATAGGCCCCATACCTGGGGGAGCCTGAGATGTTCTAAGAGAGAGGGAGAGTCTAAGATGTGACCTGACACCAGACAAACAAGCATACACAGACACAAGCACTCACACACACCCAACATGGAGGCACACAGAAATGGACGACATACACACACTCACACTCTCCATACCCTCAGAGTGCTCTCAGTTTCGTTTTGCAGGTTTCGCCAAGATGCATTCCTAGATCATACTGCTTCTTATCTACAGTCAGTAATCAAATGCCTGATCATTTTCTTGCTATTGGCCAGTACATTTTGTTTACAGCAAGTGCTAAAGCATGATGTTGTTCTTGCTGCGAGGTCCTTCACGGATCTAATCAATAAATCTCATTTCAAAAAAACATAACAACTCTTAAAACACTTCTTTACTATTCCCTTGTCTTCAGCGACAGAATTGCGACTTACTATTTTTGTCATATCTATCTATCTATCTATCTATCTATCTATCTATCTATCTATCTATCTATCTATCTATCTATCTATCTATCTATCTATCTATCTTTCTATCTATCTATCTATCTATCTATCTATCTATCTATCTATCTATCTATCTATCTATCTATCTATCTATCTATCTATCTATCTATCTATCTATCT